>NC_139700.1:51198163-51345084 GCF_964188405.1 Protomyctophum parallelum
CTACAAGCTCATAGAAGAAGGTAGGGGCATCCAACAGCAGATCTACAAGCTCATAGAAGAAGGTAGGGGCATCCAACAGCAGATCTACAAGCTCATAGAAGAAGGTAGGGACATCTAACAGCAGATCTACAAGCTCATAGAAGAAGGTAGGGGCATCTAATAGCAGATCTACAAGCTCATAGAAGAAGGTAGGGACATCTAACAGCAGATCTACAAGCTCATAGAAGAAGGTAGGGACATCTAACAGCAGATCTACAAGCTCATATAATAAGGTAGGGGCATCTAATAGCAGATCTACAAGCTCATAGAAGAAGGTAGGGACATCTAACAGCAGATCTACAAGCTCATAGAAGAAGGTAGGGACATCTAACAGCAGATCTACAAGCTCATAGAATAAGGTAGGGGCATCTAATAGCAGATCTACAAGCTCATAGAAGAAGGTAGGGGCATCCAACAGCAGATCTACAAGCTCATAGAAGAAGGTAGGGACATCTAACAGCAGATCTACAAGCTCATAGAATAAGGTAGGGGCATCTAATAGCAGATCTACAAGCTCATAGAAGAAGGTAGGGGCATCCAACAGCAGATCTACAAGCTCATAGAAGAAGGTAGGGACATCTAACAGCAGATCTACAAGCTCATAGAAGAAGGTAGGGGCATCTAATAGCAGATCTACAAGCTCATAGAAGAAGGTAGGGACATCTAACAGCAGATCTACAAGCTCATAGAAGAAGGTAGGGACATCTAACAGCAGATCTACAAGCTCATAGAATAAGGTAGGGGCATCTAATAGCAGATCTACAAGCTCATAGAAGAAGGTAGGGACATCTAACAGCAGATCTACAAGCTCATAGAAGAAGGTAGGGACATCTAACAGCAGATCTACAAGCTCATAGAATAAGGTAGGGGCATCTAATAGCAGATCTACAAGCTCATAGAAGAAGGTAGGGGCATCCAACAGCAGATCTACAAGCTCATATAGGAAGGTAGGGGCATCCAACAGCAGATCTACAAGCTCATAGAAGAAGGTAGGGACATCTAACAGCAGATCTACAAGCTCATAGAATAAGGTAGGGGCATCTAATAGCAGATCTACAAGCTCATAGAAGAAGGTAGGGGCATCCAACAGCAGATCTACAAGCTCATAGAAGAAGGTAGGGACATCTAACAGCAGATCTACAAGCTCATAGAATAAGGTAGGGGCATCTAATAGCAGATCTACAAGCTCATAGAAGAAGGTAGGGGCATCCAACAGCAGATCTACAAGCTCATAGAAGAAGGTAGGGACATCTAACAGCAGATCTACAAGCTCATAGAAGAAGGTAGGGACATCTAACAGCAGATCTACAAGCTCATAGAAGAAGGTAGGGACATCTAACAGCAGATCTACAAGCTCATAGAAGAAGGTAGGGACATCTAATAGCAGATCTACAAGCTCATAGAATAAGGTAGGGGCATCTAATAGCAGATCTACAAGCTCATAGAAGAAGGTAGGGGCATCCAACAGCAGATCTACAAGCTCATAGAAGAAGGTAGGGACATCTAACAGCAGATCTACAAGCTCATAGAATAAGGTAGGGACATCTAACAGCAGATCTACAAGCTCATAGAAGAAGGTAGGGACATCTAACAGCAGATCTACAAGCTCATAGAAGAAGGTAGGGACATCTAATAGCAGATCTACAAGCTCATAGAATAAGGTAGGGGCATCTAATAGCAGATCTACAAGCTCATAGAAGAAGGTAGGGGCATCCAACAGCAGATCTACAAGCTCATAGAATAAGGTAGGGGCATCTAACAGCAGATCTACAAGCTCATAGAATAAGGTAGGGGCATCTAATAGCAGATCTACAAGCTCATATAGGAAGGTAGGGGCATCCAACAGCAGATCTACAAGCTCATAGAAGAAGGTAGGGACATCTAACAGCAGATCTACAAGCTCATAGAATAAGGTAGGGGCATCTAATAGCAGATCTACAAGCTCATAGAAGAAGGTAGGGGCATCTAATAGCAGATCTACAAGCTCATAGAAGAAGGTAGGGACATCTAACAGCAGATCTACAAGCTCATAGAATAAGGTAGGGGCATCTAATAGCAGATCTACAAGCTCATAGAATAAGGTAGGGACATCTAACAGCAGATCTACAAGCTCATAGAATAAGGTAGGGGCATCTAATAGCAGATCTACAAGCTCATAGAATAAGGTAGGGGCATCTAATAGCAGATCTACAAGCTCATAGAATAAGGTAGGGACATCTAACAGCAGATCTACAAGCTCATAGAATAAGGTAGGGGCATCTAACAGCAGATCTACAAGCTCATAGAATAAGGTAGGGGCATCTAATAGCAGATCTACAAGCTCATAGAAGAAGGTAGGGGCATCTAACAGCAGATCTACAAGCTCATAGAATAAGGTAGGGGCATCTAACAGCAGATCTACAAGCTCATAGAATAAGGTAGGGGCATCTAATAGCAGATCTACAAGCTCATAGAAGAAGGTAGGGGCATCTAACAGCAGATCTACAAGCTCATAGAATAAGGTAGGGGCATCTAACAGCAGATCTACAAGCTCATAGAATAAGGTAGGGGCATCTAACAGCAGATCTACCAGCTCATAGAATAAGGTAGGGGCATCTAACAGCAGATCTACAAGCTCATAGAAGAAGGTAGGGGCATCTAATAGCAGATCTACAAGCTCATAGAAGAAGGTAGGGACATCTAATAGCAGATCTACAAGCTCATAGAAGAAGGTAGGGGCATCTAATAGCAGATCTACAAGCTCATAGAATAAGGTAGGGACATCTAATAGCAGATCTACAAGCTCATAGAAGAAGGTAGGGGCATCTAATAGCAGATCTACCAGCTCATAGAATAAGGTAGGGGCATCTAACAGCAGATCTACAAGCTCATAGAAGAAGGTAGGGGCATCTAATAGCAGATCTACAAGCTCATAGAAGAAGGTAGGGACATCTAATAGCAGATCTACAAGCTCATAGAAGAAGGTAGGGGCATCTAATAGCAGATCTACAAGCTCATAGAATAAGGTAGGGACATCTAATAGCAGATCTACAAGCTCATAGAAGAAGGTAGGGGCATCTAATAGCAGATCTACAAGCTCATAGAATAAGGTAGGGACATCTAACAGCAGATCTACAAGCTCATAGAAGAAGGTAGGGGCATCTAATAGCAGATCTACAAGCTCATAGAAGAAGGTAGGGACATCTAATAGCAGATCTACAAGCTCATAGAAGAAGGTAGGGGCATCTAATAGCAGATCTACAAGCTCATAGAATAAGGTAGGGACATCTAATAGCAGATCTACAAGCTCATAGAAGAAGGTAGGGGCATCTAATAGCAGATCTACAAGCTCATAGAATAAGGTAGGGACATCTAATAGCAGATCTACAAGCTCATAGAAGAAGGTAGGGGCATCTAATAGCAGATCTACAAGCTCATAGAATAAGGTAGGGACATCTAACAGCAGATCTACAAGCTCATAGAAGAAGGTAGGGACATCTAATAGCAGATCTACAAGCTCATAGAATAAGGTAGGGGCATCTAATAGCAGATCTACAAGCTCATAGAAGAAGGTAGGGGCATCCAACAGCAGATCTACAAGCTCATAGAAGAAGGTAGGGACATCTAACAGCAGATCTACAAGCTCATAGAAGAAGGTAGGGACATCTAACAGCAGATCTACAAGCTCATAGAAGAAGGTAGGGACATCTAACAGCAGATCTACAAGCTCATAGAAGAAGGTAGGGACATCTAATAGCAGATCTACAAGCTCATAGAATAAGGTAGGGGCATCTAATAGCAGATCTACAAGCTCATATAAGAAGGTAGGGGCATCTAATAGCAGATCTACAAGCTCATAGAAGAAGGTAGGGGCATCCAACAGCAGATCTACAAGCTCATAGAAGAAGGTAGGGACATCTAACAGCAGATCTACAAGCTCATAGAATAAGGTAGGGGCATCTAATAGCAGATCTACAAGCTCATAGAAGAAGGTAGGGGCATCTAATAGCAGATCTACAAGCTCATAGAAGAAGGTAGGGACATCTAACAGCAGATCTACAAGCTCATAGAATAAGGTAGGGGCATCTAATAGCAGATCTACAAGCTCATAGAATAAGGTAGGGACATCTAACAGCAGATCTACAAGCTCATAGAATAAGGTAGGGGCATCTAATAGCAGATCTACAAGCTCATAGAATAAGGTAGGGGCATCTAATAGCAGATCTACAAGCTCATAGAATAAGGTAGGGACATCTAACAGCAGATCTACAAGCTCATAGAATAAGGTAGGGGCATCTAACAGCAGATCTACAAGCTCATAGAATAAGGTAGGGGCATCTAATAGCAGATCTACAAGCTCATAGAAGAAGGTAGGGGCATCTAATAGCAGATCTACAAGCTCATAGAAGAAGGTAGGGACATCTAATAGCAGATCTACAAGCTCATAGAAGAAGGTAGGGGCATCTAATAGCAGATCTACAAGCTCATAGAATAAGGTAGGGACATCTAATAGCAGATCTACAAGCTCATAGAAGAAGGTAGGGGCATCTAATAGCAGATCTACAAGCTCATAGAATAAGGTAGGGACATCTAACAGCAGATCTACAAGCTCATAGAAGAAGGTAGGGGCATCTAATAGCAGATCTACAAGCTCATAGAAGAAGGTAGGGACATCTAATAGCAGATCTACAAGCTCATAGAAGAAGGTAGGGGCATCTAATAGCAGATCTACAAGCTCATAGAATAAGGTAGGGACATCTAATAGCAGATCTACAAGCTCATAGAAGAAGGTAGGGGCATCTAATAGCAGATCTACAAGCTCATAGAATAAGGTAGGGACATCTAACAGCAGATCTACAAGCTCATAGAAGAAGGTAGGGGCATCTAATAGCAGATCTACAAGCTCATAGAATAAGGTAGGGGCATCTAATAGCAGATCTACAAGCTCATAGAATAAGGTAGGGGCATCTAATAGCAGATCTACAAGCTCATATAGGAAGGTAGGGGCATCCAACAGCAGATCTACAAGCTCATAGAAGAAGGTAGGGACATCTAACAGCAGATCTACAAGCTCATAGAAGAAGGTAGGGACATCTAACAGCAGATCTACAAGCTCATAGAAGAAGGTAGGGACATCTAACAGCAGATCTACAAGCTCATAGAAGAAGGTAGGGACATCTAATAGCAGATCTACAAGCTCATAGAAGAAGGTAGGGACATCTAATAGCAGATCTACAAGCTCATAGAAGAAGGTAGGGACATCTAATAGCAGATCTACAAGCTCATAGAAGAAGGTAGGGACATCTAATAGCAGATCTACAAGCTCATAGAATAAGGTAGGGACATCTAACAGCAGATCTACAAGCTCATAGAATAAGGTAGGGGCATCTAACAGCAGATCTACAAGCTCATAGAATAAGGTAGGGGCATCTAATAGCAGATCTACAAGCTCATAGAAGAAGGTAGGGGCATCTAACAGCAGATCTACAAGCTCATAGAATAAGGTAGGGGCATCTAACAGCAGATCTACAAGCTCATAGAATAAGGTAGGGGCATCTAATAGCAGATCTACAAGCTCATAGAAGAAGGTAGGGGCATCTAACAGCAGATCTACAAGCTCATAGAATAAGGTAGGGGCATCTAACAGCAGATCTACAAGCTCATAGAATAAGGTAGGGGCATCTAACAGCAGATCTACCAGCTCATAGAATAAGGTAGGGGCATCTAACAGCAGATCTACAAGCTCATAGAAGAAGGTAGGGGCATCTAATAGCAGATCTACAAGCTCATAGAAGAAGGTAGGGACATCTAATAGCAGATCTACAAGCTCATAGAAGAAGGTAGGGGCATCTAATAGCAGATCTACAAGCTCATAGAATAAGGTAGGGACATCTAATAGCAGATCTACAAGCTCATAGAAGAAGGTAGGGGCATCTAATAGCAGATCTACCAGCTCATAGAATAAGGTAGGGGCATCTAACAGCAGATCTACAAGCTCATAGAAGAAGGTAGGGGCATCTAATAGCAGATCTACAAGCTCATAGAAGAAGGTAGGGACATCTAATAGCAGATCTACAAGCTCATAGAAGAAGGTAGGGGCATCTAATAGCAGATCTACAAGCTCATAGAATAAGGTAGGGACATCTAATAGCAGATCTACAAGCTCATAGAAGAAGGTAGGGGCATCTAATAGCAGATCTACAAGCTCATAGAATAAGGTAGGGACATCTAACAGCAGATCTACAAGCTCATAGAAGAAGGTAGGGGCATCTAATAGCAGATCTACAAGCTCATAGAAGAAGGTAGGGACATCTAATAGCAGATCTACAAGCTCATAGAAGAAGGTAGGGGCATCTAATAGCAGATCTACAAGCTCATAGAATAAGGTAGGGACATCTAATAGCAGATCTACAAGCTCATAGAAGAAGGTAGGGGCATCTAATAGCAGATCTACAAGCTCATAGAATAAGGTAGGGACATCTAATAGCAGATCTACAAGCTCATAGAAGAAGGTAGGGGCATCTAATAGCAGATCTACAAGCTCATAGAATAAGGTAGGGACATCTAACAGCAGATCTACAAGCTCATAGAAGAAGGTAGGGACATCTAATAGCAGATCTACAAGCTCATAGAATAAGGTAGGGGCATCTAATAGCAGATCTACAAGCTCATAGAAGAAGGTAGGGGCATCCAACAGCAGATCTACAAGCTCATAGAAGAAGGTAGGGACATCTAACAGCAGATCTACAAGCTCATAGAAGAAGGTAGGGACATCTAACAGCAGATCTACAAGCTCATAGAAGAAGGTAGGGACATCTAACAGCAGATCTACAAGCTCATAGAAGAAGGTAGGGACATCTAATAGCAGATCTACAAGCTCATAGAATAAGGTAGGGGCATCTAATAGCAGATCTACAAGCTCATAGAAGAAGGTAGGGGCATCTAACAGCAGATCTACAAGCTCATAGAAGAAGGTAGGGGCATCCAACAGCAGATCTACAAGCTCATAGAAGAAGGTAGGGACATCTAACAGCAGATCTACAAGCTCATAGAAGAAGGTAGGGGCATCTAATAGCAGATCTACAAGCTCATAGAAGAAGGTAGGGGCATCTAATAGCAGATCTACAAGCTCATAGAAGAAGGTAGGGACATCTAACAGCAGATCTACAAGCTCATAGAATAAGGTAGGGGCATCTAATAGCAGATCTACAAGCTCATAGAATAAGGTAGGGACATCTAACAGCAGATCTACAAGCTCATAGAATAAGGTAGGGGCATCTAATAGCAGATCTACAAGCTCATAGAATAAGGTAGGGGCATCTAATAGCAGATCTACAAGCTCATAGAAGAAGGTAGGGACATCTAACAGCAGATCTACAAGCTCATAGAAGAAGGTAGGGACATCTAACAGCAGATCTACAAGCTCATAGAAGAAGGTAGGGACATCTAACAGCAGATCTACAAGCTCATAGAAGAAGGTAGGGACATCTAATAGCAGATCTACAAGCTCATAGAAGAAGGTAGGGACATCTAATAGCAGATCTACAAGCTCATAGAAGAAGGTAGGGACATCTAATAGCAGATCTACAAGCTCATAGAAGAAGGTAGGGACATCTAATAGCAGATCTACAAGCTCATAGAATAAGGTAGGGACATCTAACAGCAGATCTACAAGCTCATAGAATAAGGTAGGGGCATCTAACAGCAGATCTACAAGCTCATAGAATAAGGTAGGGGCATCTAATAGCAGATCTACAAGCTCATAGAATAAGGTAGGGGCATCTAACAGCAGATCTACAAGCTCATAGAATAAGGTAGGGACATCTAATAGCAGATCTACAAGCTCATAGAATAAGGTAGGGGCATCTAATAGCAGATCTACAAGCTCATAGAATAAGGTAGGGACATCTAATAGCAGATCTACAAGCTCATAGAATAAGGTAGGGACATCTAATAGCAGATCTACAAGCTCATAGAATAAGGTAGGGGCATCTAATAGCAGATCTACAAGCTCATAGAATAAGGTAGGGACATCTAATAGCAGATCTACAAGCTCATAGAATAAGGTAGGGGCATCTAATAGCAGATCTACAAGCTCATAGAATAAGGTAGGGACATCTAATAGCAGATCTACAAGCTCATAGAATAAGGTAGGGGCATCTAACAGCAGATCTACAAGCTCATAGAATAAGGTAGGGACATCTAATAGCAGATCTACAAGCTCATAGAATAAGGTAGGGGCATCTAATAGCAGATCTACAAGCTCATAGAATAAGGTAGGGACATCTAACAGCAGATCTACAAGCTCATAGAATAAGGTAGGGGCATCTAATAGCAGATCTACAAGCTCATAGAAGAAGGTAGGGACATCTAACAGCAGATCTACAAGCTCATAGAATAAGGTAGGGACATCTAATAGCAGATCTACAAGCTCATAGAATAAGGTAGGGACATCTAATAGCAGCCGACGGCATCGTATTAATCCATTCTGGGCGGGGGAACCCCTTTTGGTGTTTTGAGCATTATGCTATACTTTAGCTATTGAAAAATAGCAGATCTACAAGCTCGTAGAGCTTGTAGATCTGCTATTTTTTGAAAAAAACTTAAAAATGTGGCGCAAACATATTTTAACTCAAATCTTTGCTTCTGGGGGAGGGTCCCTGGAACAACATATTTTCAGATGGGGGGGGGGGGGGGTCGACGGCCAATTACATAATGAGTTTTGGGGGTCCTTGACATGAAATAGTTTTGAGAACGACTGACATAGAAAATTGTCAGCAGTTTAGAAGGCATTTGTAGAATCGTCTTTGATAATGAGCTGACAAGCTATCAGTGAGTGATTGCACCTGTGTGTGTGTGTGTGTGTGTGTGTGTGGGGGGGGGGGGGGGGGGGGGGGGGGCTTGATATAAATTATAAACTGTATAACCATCAGCTTCCCTTGCTTGCTGCTGCCATTGAACATTTGTTCTAATCCGTTTTTGATTCAAATGGAATCTTTTTTTTTGCTTCTCCCTTCCCCCGCTGTGCTCCCCCCCCCCTCCCCCCCCCCCCTCCCTCCCCCTCCCTCCCGCGGTAATGGAAATGAATGTTTCTGACTGGGGATTGGCCGACGGGCAGCAGCTGGACGGTCGCCCGCACGCCAGTCCCCATTTCTGACGAAGTGTTAAACCGTTCTGAACGGGAACCCCTTTTTGGTGTTAGCATTATATGCTATGCTTTAGCTATTGAAAAAAAAAATAGCAGATCTACAAGCTCATAGCGCGCCACCGAGTGGCGCGCTACGAGCTTGTAAGTCTGCTATTTTTTTTTAATAATCATGAAAATGTGGCCAGCGCGATATCTTTGACTATATATATATCGTTTCACAGTGAACGGTTTCAACTCGTACCTTTTTGATTGATTGAAATATTTATTAACAGTTTGCAGAATTACAGTTTCAACTCAATACAATAAGACTGATAACTGTGAGTGGACGACCCAATTAAGCATTACACTTGTTTACAAGAGGGTCCACTTTGTTCAATTCATCAAAACATTTAGAGAAACATTTTGCTAAACGACTGACATTAGAAACATAGGGTTTTTTCAAGGAAACGGTCAGGATTCAGAAGACATTTTGTTAGAATCGTCCTGTCGGGTCTAAATGGGTTAATCCGTCTCTCTCAGGAAATTAATTTGGTGTGCCGTAGTCGCAGTGAAGACAATATCTTACAGGCAAAGTAATAAATGAGAAGGAAAGGCTTATTGCAGTAGTTTGGGTTCTCAGCGGGAGAGTTCTGGGAAAAAAAGGTAAAACTCGGGGCCAAAGGCCCCGCTGTGCGCTCGCCTCTATCTCGGCGCACAGCGGTAGTTTTTCCGCACCTTCTTAACCCATTTAGGCCTGAAAAAACATGTCTTCTAAATCCTGACAGTTTTCTGAAATACCTCATGTTTCTAGGCCTATATCACTCTATATTTCATGTCAAAGACCCCAAAAATGATCTGTAATTGGCCTCCGAGACCCCCATCTGAAAATATGTAGTTCCAGTGACCTCCCCAGAAGCAAAGATTTGAGTTAAAAACGTTTTTTTCTGAAAAGATATATTCCAAATTTGAGGCACATTTTCACGATAACAAGAAAATAGCAGACCTACAAGCTCATAGCTCATGAGCTTGTAGATCTGCTATTTTTCAATAGCTAAAGCATAGCATAATGCTAACACCAAAAGGGGTACCCGTTCAGAATGAGTTAATGGATGATTGCTCAGACATAGACTTAGGGGCTGCTTCAATACCTGGAATGACATTTTAAAAGGAGAAACTAATTTTCTCAAAGTCCAGTCGCCTTTGAAGTTTCCCCTCTAGGGGTTTTCTTTCTCTCTCTCTCTCTCTCTCTCTCTCTCTCTCTCTCTCTCTCTCTCTCTCTCTCTCTCTCTCTCTCTCTCTCTCTCCACCTTTGAAACACTCAGGTGGTATAACGGTTTCCAGGTGAGTGCGTTTCCGTTGGGTTGAAAAACCTCTCCGAGACCAAAAACACACACAGCTAGACTTTTGGCAAAACAAAACAAGAGGCTATTAGCCCATTTTAGACCTGAGGCTCGATTCTACAAATACCTTCTAAATCCTGAAGGTTTTCTTCCCCCCGGGAAGCAAAGATTTGAGTTAAAAACGTTCACTCTGAAAAAAATATATTCAAAGATCTGTGCCACATTTTCACGATTTCTTTCAAAAATAGCAGACCTACGAGCTTGTAGATCTGCTATTTTTCAATGGCTAAATGACAGTATAACAATGTTTAAAACGCCAAAAGGGGGTTCCCGTCCAGAAGGGGTTAGAGCCACAGCGTGTAAATGCCACTCGATGCAGCGAAGTCACCCCTCAATTAACCGTATAGCTTTCTGTGGGTTTTTTGCTCAGTGATGCGTCACGCCAAGACATATGGCCGCACAGCCTCATATTTCATTTCTGCCCTCTTCTGAAGCTCTGTTAACGGTTTGTGAATCATTTCTGCCCTCTCCTGAAGCTCTGTTAACGGTTTGTGAATCATTTCTGCCCTCTCCTGAAGCTCAGTTAACGCTTTGTGAATCATTTCTGCCCTCTCCTGAAGCTCAGTTAACGCTTTGTGAATCATTTCTGCCCTCTTCTGAAGCTCTGTTAACGGTTTGTGAATCATTCCTGCCCTCTTCTGAAGCTCTGTTAACGGTTTGTGAATCATTTCTGCCCTCTCCTGAAGCTCAGTTAACGCTTTGTGAATCATTTCTGCCCTCTCCTGAAGCTCAGTTAACGCTTTGTGAATCATTTCTGCCCTCTCCTGAAGCTCAGTTAACGCTTTGTGAATCATTTCTGCCCTCTCCTGAAGCTCAGTTAACGCTTTGTGAATCATTTCTGCCCTCTCCTGAAGCTCAGTTAACGCTTTGTGAATCATTTCTGCCCTCTCCTGAAGCTCAGTTAACACTTTGTGAATCATTTCTGCCCTCTCCTGAAGCTCAGTTAACGCTTTGTGAATCATTTCTGCCCTCTCCTGAAGCTCAGTTAACGCTTTGTGAATCATTTCTGCCCTCTCCTGAAGCTCAGTTAACGCTTTGTGAATCATTTCTGCCCTCTCCTGAAGCTCAGTTAACGCTTTGTGAATCATTTCTGCCCTCTCCTGAAGCTCAGTTAACGCTTTGTGAATCATTTCTGCCCTCTCCTGAAGCTCAGTTAACGCTTTGTGAATCATTTCTGCCCTCTCCTGAAGCTCAGTTAACACTTTGTGAATCATTTCTGCCCTCTCCTGAAGCTCAGTTAACGCTTTGTGAATCATTTCTGCCCTCTCCTGAAGCTCAGTTAACGCTTTGTGAATCATTTCTGCCCTCTCCTGAAGCTCAGTTAACGGTTTGTGAATCATTTCTGCCCTCTCCTGAAGCTCAGTTAACGCTTTGTGAATCATTTCTGCCCTCTCCTGAAGCTCAGTTAACGCTTTGTGAATCATTTCTGCCCTCTCCTGAAGCTCAGTTAACGCTTTGTGAATCATTTCTGCCCTCTCCTGAAGCTCAGTTAACGCTTTGTGAATCATTTCTGCCCTCTCCTGAAGCTCAGTTAACGCTTTGTGAATCATTTCTGCCCTCTCCTGAAGCTCAGTTAACGCTTTGTGAATCATTTCTGCCCTCTCCTGAAGCTCACTTAACGCTTTGTGAATCATTTCTGCCCTCTCCTGAAGCTCAGTTAACGCTTTGTGAATCATTTCTGCCCTCTCCTGAAGCTCAGTTAACGCTTTGTGAATCATTTCTGCCCTCTCCTGAAGCTCAGTTAACGCTTTGTGAATCATTTCTGCCCTCTCCTGAAGCTCAGTTAACGCTTTGTGAATCATTTCTGCCCTCTCCTGAAGCTCAGTTAACGCTTTGTGAATCATTTCTGCCCTCTCCTGAAGCTCAGTTAACGCTTTGTGAATCATTTCTGCCCTCTCCTGAAGCTCAGTTAACGCTTTGTGAATCATTTCTGCCCTCTCCTGAAGCTCCGTTAACGCTTTGTGAATCATTTCTGCCCTCTCCTGAAGCTCAGTTAACGCTTTGTGAATCTTATAGTTTGTGCCAAAATTCACGGTGAGAGACGAGTATACAATGTAAGTTTCTATAATTGTATTGCACAGATTTATAGAGGAACGGTTGGAGTGAAGTGAAGTTTTCATCATAAGCCCTACATTAATTGCATTGCATTGAATGGGAATTGAATGGGGCTATGGGGTGTTGTGCTAATTCGCTTATTTCCATCGCTCGAAATTATATATTTTTTGTATATATCCTCTCTTCATAATGTAAATAATAACCCAAGCGGCACACTTTACTACTTATTTAGATGGAAATAAGCGAATACTGTTAGCGAGGTAGTACCAGAGGTTTGCTCTGAGCAAACTGTTAATAAAGTGACACAAGTTACTTAAAGTGATCAAAAAAGCCTCTTTGATCCAAAACTGTAAACAGCGGTCGTTAACCCCGTTAACAATGACATGAATACACGATTGCATCATTCACATTTCACATGCTGCAATAGCAGACTTGCATAACTAACACACACGCACAATGTCGCATATTACACATAGTCTTAAACAACCGGCCTGCATACTGTGCAATCTAAGTTAAGCTGCCAACTCTTAATGACCAAATCAAAGTGTCATTAAATGAGAAACTGAAATAAAAAACTGCCAGACTTAAATAAAATACAGAATAAAACGTCACATAGGCCTAACATTGGCCTTAATTGGCTGCAGACAGTAACACTGTAGGCCTAGTAGTAACAGATCTATATTTCCACTTATATTTTCGCTACATATTCTTTGCTAGGAAAACTAACTGGTTTACCCTTTGTGGGCTCAGCAGAGATCTAATGGGTGTACATATGTTGCCCGCTGTGCTGAAGAGCCTTTCTGATGCGCAGCTTGTTGCACAAATGCACAGGTATTTTCTGGCTACGTTTGCCAACAGGGGAAACGAGTGTTCATTTGTTTTCCACCAAAGGAGGGGGTTCTCCTCTAGATCCAGGAGTGATTCTTGGCAATATTTTGCATCCACCTTTTCCGGAATTGTCGCGGGTGTGGTCGTGGCAGTTGCCCTTCGCTTGAATAAACTCGCTAAAGTTTTCTTTTTGGGTACGGGGGGCTGCTGCTGTGGGCCAGGGACTTCACCTCCCTCCACCTCCCTCTCTCCAGTCTCTCCACTCACGGCTGGGTCTGCTACCGCTGGGGGGGCTCTCTCGCGGCCGATGAAGACTGCTTCTTCCTTTATCTCAATCTTGGTCTCTTCCACATTTGCATCATAGTCACCCTTGTAGCGCGGGTCCATGAATGTTGCCTTGCGCAGCAGGTCCAGACTTTTTTCGGGTAGAGTTGGAGCTTCGTATTTTTCCTGCAAAATCGTTACGATTACGGCTTTGAACGAAGCTGTCAGTGTGGTGTCGTCATCACTAGGGCCTAGCGTCTCATCTCTGATCAGGTCGAGCACAGGTAGTAAGGCTGAGGCGGTGATGCAATTCTCGCTGGACAAAACATCTGTGAACTCGCTCACTGGCTTTAGCGCCTTGTTCATAGACTCCAATACTTCCTGGGTTTGCCAGTCAATCTGCTTTGCGATCTTCAGAAAGAACTCTGTTTATTGCCCGCCTCTGTTCCAGCATTCTGTCGATCATCTGTTGCTTGCTGCCCCACCGAGTTGGACAGTCCTATAAATACACAATGAAAAAGAAATAGTGTTACAATAAAATACATCTTATCCTATATTTATTTATATTATTACATATATTATATTTATGTATTATTAGTATTCTTTAACATCCCCAGCAGTAGGAAATAATGTGTCCTTTCCTCAATAAACTACAAACTAAGCTACCGGTATATATTAATTATATTAATAAACGTACCGTCACTAGCTCGTGCTCGTCGATTCTCTGCGCCGCTTTTAGATCGCGTCTTCTTTTCCAGCTGTGGGAGAACAGTCCATTGATTCTGCGACAAACAGCCAGGGCATGATCGGTTGGGGTTTTCTCAGTCTTGCTGATTGTGTTGGTCACGGCGAGGTTCAGGTTGTGCCCGAAGCAGCTCATCCAGGGCACGTCTAGCCTGACCTAAGCAGAGACATTTCTGGTCTAGAGGGGCGGGTCGCGCCTTAGAAATGCGCGCACCCTGATTGGATCTCATTGATCTGTCCGTCACCCCCGGCCCCTCCTCTCCCCCCTAGTGCAGCGCTACGTCACATCATTTAGAGCGACGCCCACCCGGAAGGGTTGACTCCCACTTTTAGACTGGTTCAGCCCACGGCTTTTTCCAGGCTTTCATCTTTCGCGCAGACGAAATGAAAGCCTGGGTATCGAGGCTAGGGCACGTCTAACTTTGGAGCAGCGGCCTTTATGTTTGCCCCGCTGTCGGTCGTGAGACAGGACAAGTTATCGATGTTTAATCCCCATTCTTCCAGAGCAGTCAGCAAAGCTTCTTTTAAGTTGTCGGCAGTGTGGTCCTCAGGCAAAAAGCTGGTCTGTAGACATTTGGCTTCCAGGCTCCACTCTTTGTCGATGTAATGAAAAGTGAGAGACATATAGGGTGCCATTTTGGGGCTGGACCACAAGTCGGTGGTGAGGGCATAGTAATCAACTGTTGTCTCCTGTAATCTGTGTCCTAAACCAACTCAACTGCATGCGGCCTTCTTTCACCCTCCCCCAGTCCCCCCACTCTCGTCATAGGCCTCTGTGATAGGCTTACTCAGTGCCTGCTGCAATTTACCAGGCAGGCGGGGGAGAGTTGAAGACACATTTGTACTACTAAACATCGATAACAAGATAGTTAGTTTACCGTAATTTAGTAATTTACAGAATGTGCAACATATAATGGATGCAAATAAAAAATACAAATATATATATATATTTTTTAAATATATATAAATGGTTTAATCGGTGCGCAATTAAAGTACTCGGTGGTGTGCCCGCACACCGTTAACACCGGTAACACCGGACACCGTGACATCCCTAGTACCGACTACAAAGAAAGGTAAGAAAGCCTTCTAGCATGGAATTCTCCTTTAATGACGAGTTACTCAGATCCTACTCTGTCGGATTCATCACGTCTCTCTCACCGACTATATAGATTCAAACCCCAACGCCTCCACGTTGGTGAGACAAACTCCGTTCCTATTCCTAAATATAAATGTAGCTGCCGACTGCCTTGTTGTAGAAACGGGTCTTCTAAAACAAACTATAACGGTACAGGCTTTGGCATGAGAACACATTTTTGTAAAGCAAAGGGGCTCGCGGGAAAATAGCAGATGTACAAACCTCACACAACATGGATGGATTGGCTATTTTCGACATGCGACGACACTGACATGACGCAACCACCAAGTACTTCATCAGGCTTCATTTGGATTTCAGTAACCCAGTTGAACTATTTAATTGCGTTCTAATTTCTAAAGCGCGTATGGATGTGAGCACAGCAGAGCGATGTCATTTATTATTAGTAGTGTCTGTAATGTGTTGATTCATTAACCCATTCAGGCCTGACGTTGACATTTATAAAATGTCTTTTTATTTTTATTTTTCTGAAAAACATGTTTCTGTATCAGTGGTTCTCAATATTTCATGTCAAGGACCCCAACAATTATATGTATTTGGCCGCCGACCCCCATCTGAAAATATGTCGTTCCAGGGAGGGAACCCCCCCCCCCCCCCAGAAGCAAAGATTTGAGTTAAAAACGTATATATATATTCAAAGATTTGAGTTAAAAACGTATATATATATTCAAAGATTTGAGTTAAAAACGTATATATATTCAAAGATTTGAGTTAAAAACGTATACATATTCAAAGATTTGAGTTAAAAACGTATATATATTCAAAGATTTGAGTTAAAAACGTATACATATTCAAAGATTTGAGTTAAAAACGTATATATATTCAAAGATTTGAGTTAAAAACATATATATATATATATATTCAAAGATTTGAGTTAAAAACGTATATATATATATATATATTCAAAGATTTGAGTTAAAAACGTATATATATTCAAAGATTTGAGTTAAAAACGTATATATATTCAAAGATTTGAGTTAAAAACTTATATATATTCAAAGATTTGAGTTAAAAACGTATATATATTCAAAGATTTGAGTTAAAAACGTATATATATATATTCAAAGCTTTGCACCACATTTTCACGATTTTTCAAATATAGCAGACCTACAAGAAAAAAACAGATCTACAAGACCGTAGCGCGGCACCGAGTGCCGCGCTACGGTCTTGTAGATCTGCTATTTTTCAATAGCTAAAAAGTGTAACGTAATGCTTTTAAAACAACCAAAAGGGGTTCCCGTCCAGAATGTGTTAATTTGGTCCATTATTTCCCATCTTCATCCACCCAGCCTCTTGCAGTGGAATCCAGGCTTGCGGCGCCGTCGTACTAATTGCTGTAATTATGCGTTTATCAGGTCTCTCTCTAATGACCAATCACCGTAATTATGTGCAGTTTCCTGTGGTCACATTCAGTCCTCAGCGTGTGTTAAAGTAGTTATTTACTGGAAGGGTAATTCTGCCCTGAATGGTTACTATAGCCCATTCTGACCTGAGATCAGATTAAAAAAAATTCTTCTATAGTTCTATGTCAGTCGCTCTTCGATTTTTCAAAAAATAGCAGACCTACAAGCTTGTGGCGCGCTATGAGCTTGTAGATCTGCTATTTTTCAATAGCTATAAAGCACGACATGATGCTGACACCAAAATGGGTTTCCGCCCAGAATGGGTTAAATAAGTTATCTTTTAAAATGTACTATCGGCCATGTGGGATTTGTTTAAAAAGAACAAACGTCTAATAAAAATATCTCACGAAACCACCGTGGCCTCTGAAATATTAAATAACCTTTTTTATAAATTGACCTTTTTCAAACTAAACTTTTGGAAGCATGTCTGCTTTTCATCTCAAAAGCAGCACTTAGGAAAGGCTGCCGTACTGTACTGTACTGTACTGTACTGTACTGTACTGTACTGTACTGTACTGTACTGTACTGTACTGTACTGTACTGTACTGTACTGTACTGTACTGTACTGTACTGTACTGTACTGTACTGTACTGTACTGTACTGTACTGTACGAGATGCCACGAGCGTAACAGTATCGTGCTGCGGCAGTTGCATCTGACACCGTCGCAAAACGGATTTTGCTTGGGGACTTATTCCTTGAACCCCCTCAAGGACCCCCTGGGGTCCCTGGACCCCCACTTTGAACCCCCTCAAGGACCCCCTGGAGTCCCTGTACCTTGAACCCCCTCAAGGACCCCCTGGGGTCCCTGGACCCCCTCAAAGACCCCCTGGGGTCCCTGGAACCCACTTTGAGAACCTCTGCTCTAGAGACGATGCTTGTGATTCCACCAACGTTTTCCGGCGCGCCCTCCCAGCTCTGTGAAATGTACTTCCCATCACAAGTCAATTCTCAGCGAGAACCTTTAGATATTGAAAAATAGCAGATCTACAAGCTCATAGCGCACCACCGAGTGGCGCGCTATGAGCTTGTAGGTCTGCTATTTTAGTAAAATCATGAAAATGTGGCTCAATCTTTGAATATATATATATATATATATATATATATATATATATTATTTCAGGGTGAGTGTTTTTAACTCAAATCTTTGCTTCTGAGAGGTTCCTGGAATAACATATTTTCAGATGGGGGTCGGTGGCCAATTACATATCATTTTTGGAGTCCTTGACATGAAATATTGACCACCACTGATACAGAAACATGAGGTATTTCAGAAAACCGTCAGGATTTAGAAGACATTTTTTTTTAGATTTCGACGTCGGGGCCAAGATATTGACATCATCAACCGGTCTTTATAGTATCTGAACTTGTGTGAAGTAAACATTTTTGTAAATGGGAGAGGACCACTTTGAGTTCAACACAGGGTTTTAATCCATTTTAAATGGGAGAGGACCACTTTCTGAGTTCAACACAGGGTTTGAATCCATTTTGGGGCCGGAACCCCTTTTGGTGTTGGCATTACGTTATGCTTTAGCTATTGAAAAATAGCAGACCTACAAGCTCATAGCGCGCCACTCGGTGGCGCGCTATGAGCTTGTAGGTCTGCTATTTTTGAAAAATCGAAGAACGACTGACATAGAAACATAGCTTTTTCAGAAAACTGTCAGGATGAAGAAGATATTTTTTAGAATCTGATCTCAGGTCAGAACGGGTTAACCTTGATTTTTTTACCCTCTAGTTCGGCGTCAAAGCAGGAATCGGGCGACGACGACTTCGCTGTGAAGAAGACGAAGACGAGAAGGATAAAGGACGAGACGGACGACGAACTGTTCGCCGTGACGTCTAAGACACACAAGAGGAAGAGGACGAAGGAGGAACCGTCCGAACCCATCTCCATCTCTAATGCTTCCCCTACGTAAGAACCTACCGCTATTCTCTGTTCATACTCCTATTTTAGAGCCGAATAAAATTCGGTTCGGCAATGTGACGTCATTTGAGGTTCGGGGGGGGGGGGGGGGGTACCGTCCCAAAGTCGGCTCTTCGGTGCTACTGAAAATTTCTGACGAGCCGAAATCATTTCGGCACTACAGCGGTACAATAGAGCACCGAAGTCTGACGTCACTTTCAGTAGAGGGCGTCAGTCCCCAGGTTCATGTATTTGTTTCGTTGCATTGAAATCCCCATTGAGGCGATTTTGGATCGCCTCATATAACAACTGTGTTTGAAAAATAAACATGTCACCCCGGCCGCTTCACTCATATGGATATGAAGAATCAACTGACTGAGAGAAAACGCTAATGTTACTGCTACTGAATTAGTTAGATTCGCTAGAAGCAGACTGTATCATATATGAGTGACTGACTGTTGCAAACGATACAGAGACACCTCCCTAACAATAACGCAGAGACAGCTTGTTTATTTTTGGACCACAACGCTTATAGTAGACGATATTAAGATCACCCCATGTTATTCTCCATAGAGAAATTACTTCCGTGAACCAGGGGAATCGTCGGGATGAGCGAGTTACGTCAGGACTTCGGTGCTCTATAGGGGTATATGAATCGGCCCTAATGCTTCCCCTATGTAAGAACCTTTGAGCTCTGTCCCACGAATGTCACCAGTAAAACTGGCGGCTTATTTTCATTGTGGTCCCAAAAAGTAAATGCATGTATTGTGTGGACCAGTGTTTTCCTCGACTAAAACTACGACGAGAAAATGTTCAGTGAAATGTTTTCACTGAGGAAAACTAAATGGAAACAGAATGAAAACTAAGCTACGATGACTAAAACTGGGACTAAATATACTGACAATTTCGTCAACAAAAACTAGACTAAAATGTTAGGAAGGGACTAGTGGACAAGAGATCCAGTATAAGTCATTTTACACTTGCATGCTGAAAATAGCCGATCTACAAGCTCAAAACGCTGCTATTTTCAGCTAGTGTAAAAACAGTCATTATGACGGCATCAAGGACGGCCAGAATACATTTTAGTCGACTAAATCAGCCGTAGATTTAGTCGACTGAAACTATACTTTAACACTAAAACATTCCAGGGTGACTAAAAATGTGACTACAACTAAATAGAAACTATTGAAGACATCCAAAATCAAACTTTGCTGTGAAAAACAACACTCTGCTGGTGTCTGGTTCTCAGCTCCAAGGAGAAACGGAAGGGTCGGCAGGTTGAGCCAGAAGACGGAGAGCCTACCAAGAAGAAGAAGAAGAAGGAAAAGGTATGTTTGACCAGACGGTAACGCCTCCCACCCTTACAGTATATATTAACTAGGGCCGGGACTAATTACGATTAATTATGATTAATTAACTACAGAAAAATTAATGCATTAAAAAAATTAACGCATTTTAATCGCACTATTTTTTTCACCGCGGAACGTTGTCACTGGACAGTTTTCAGACGGACCTGCGCACCAAGTATCCGTGTCCTCTTCAGACAATAACACCACCAGACACCGCAGACAGTTCACCAGACTGGGGGAAGCCGCTGAGATCACTTTGCTTGTCCCCGTGGATTGGAAATAGGATTTAAAAGGCTATCCGATGGTAGCGTGGATTACAGCACAGTTGTGTGCAATTATTCAATAAAGGATTATTACCCCTATTACTACAAAAACAATGTTTTATTGCTTAAACTTATGTATTCACTATTCATTGATTCACTAGTATACCAAAATCCATTTGAAAAAATTGCTTTCTCACTGTTCTCGGGTCAAATAATGATATGCGATTAAAATGCGATTAATCTAGATTAATTCATCGCAAAGCCTCTGATTAATTAGATTTTTTTTTTTAATCGAGTCCCAGCTCTAATAATTAACCCATTCAGGCCTGACGTCGACATATATAAAATGTCTTCTAAATCATGACGGTTTTCTGAGAAACCTCATGTTTCTATGTCAGTGGTTCTCCAACATTTTCATGTCAAGGACCCCCAAATATATTGTATATGTACCGGTATTTGGCCTCTGACCCCAATCTGAAAAATAAAATGTTCGCTCTGAAATGAATATTGCAAATTTGCGACACATTTTCACGATTTTTCAAAAAAGTTGCAGATCTACAAGCTCATAGCACAGCACCGAGTGCCGCACTATGAGCTTGTAGATCTGCTATTTGTAAATGGCTAAAGCATAACATAACGCTTAAAACACCAAAAAGGGTTCCCGCCCCAAAACTGGTAAACTACGCCTTGCAGCCGTACCCAAAGACTCATCCTATGTAACTTGTCTTAGATAGTATTTTATGTAGACGTACAGTAGCACTTGACTATAGTATATATGCATAGTCCATTATATAGATATTCCACTGTTCTTAGCATACGATTCGCGTATGATTCATGATGACCTTTTTAACCCATTCTGACCTGAGATCAGATTCATACGAGTTTTCCACTGGACACACACTGGTCTGATTAACCCATTCTGACCTGAGATCAGATTCTAAATTTTCAAAAAATAGCAGACCTACAAGCTCGTATCGCGCCACTCGGTGGCGCGATATGAGCTTGTAGATCTGCTATTTTTCATTGATGCCAACACCAAAATGGGTGCCCGGTCAGAATGGGTTAATGTATTACCTTTGTGTTCCTGCTTACTGTAAATGGCTCTGGATTACACACCAGGACTCTGTTTTATGGGGGGTTTTTTTCACTGACCGTTCACTTGATTTATAGTGCAATTTCAACGTTGAAATAAAGCCTACGTTTTCATTATAAATACATTTACAGTGTTAGCAGACTTGCCGGTTCATATACTATTGATTTTGTGTCTCGTTCAGTGTAGTTTAAAAGCTACAGAAAAGCGTATCTGTACACGTTTTGTAAATGGAATCGTATAGTAAATATCCTAAATCTGCTGCTGGAACCTGACAAAGCAAACAGGTTAGCGCCACCAGGTGATCACCTCTGACAAAGAAAATGTATTCACAGACTATGCTTTTCAAAAACAAATAAGCAAATAAACTTTTTGGTGTTTTAAGCATTAGGTTATGCTTTAGCTATTGAAACATAGCAGATCTACAAGCTCATACGAGCTTGTAGGTCTGCTATTTTTGAAAAATCGAAGAACCACTGACATAGAAACATAGCTTTTTCAGAAAACTGTCGCGATGTAGAAGACATTTTTAGAATCTGGTCAAAATCTTTGAATATATATTCTTTCAAAGTGAATGTTTTTAACTTAAATGGGTCTAAAATGGGTTAACAACAGACGTCTTCTTCGGTGAAGAAGGAGGAAGCTGAGGACCGGCACGTCTCCAAAAAGCCCAAGAGGACCAAGGAGAGGAAGGAGGAGGGAGGAGGCGAGGAGCCGGTCTCTGGAAGACCCAAACCCAAGAAGACCAAGGAGGAGATCGCTGACGCCAAACAGCTGAAGATCCAGAAGAAGGAAGAGGAGGAGAAGAACCGCTGGAGATGGTGGGGACACACGCATGCACGCATACACACACACGCACGCACACATGCATACACGCACATGCGCGCACAGTTTTTATTGTACTTGTGAGGACATCTTGCATTTTAGGACGGACATTTTTTTTAAACCGTCTAAAAGCCAAGTGGGAAACTTAATGCGGCCCTCAGGTTAATGTCAGATATAGAAGTCTGATATATATAATATTGTTTTCAGCTGTTATACAATTCCACAACATGCAAACATGACCCGCTTCAATTACTTCAATATAAATTAGAAAAGCTCATTGCTTCAACAGAAAAGTATAATTAAAGGCATTTGACATTACATGAAAATGTAATTTTTTTTAGGATTTCAATTACAAAATTGCATTTATTTTCTCCAAGATTTCTATTTGAATATAGCAACAAAAAAAGCCGATCTACAAGCTCAAAACGCGCCGCGCTGCACCGCGTTTTGAGCTTGTAGATCGGCTGTTTTTTTTGCTACGACAGTAATATATGGCCCTAGGGAGTGAGTGGCTCTCTCTCCATGGTCAAAGTTGCCCTCCCCTGATCTAAAGCCAAAGATGGCAGCTCTACAAAGCTCGCGGCTCACGGTGTATTGATCATCACGGCTCACGGTGTATTGATCATCACAGCTCACGGTGTATTGATCATCACAGCTCACGGTGTATTGATCATCACAGCTCACGGTGTATTGATCATCACGGCTCACGGTGTATTGATCATCACGGCTCACGGTGTATTGATCATCACGGCTCACAGTGTATTGATCATCACGGCTCACGGTGTATTGATCATCACAGCTCACGGTGTATTGATCATCACAGCTCACGGTGTATTGATCATCACAGCTCACGGTGTATTGATCATCACAGCTCACGGTGTATTGATCATCACAGCTCACGGTGTATTGATCATCACAGCTCACGGTGTATTGATCATCACAGCTCACGGTGTATTGATCATCACAGCTCACGGTGTATTGATCATCACAGCTCACGGTGTATTGATCATCACAGCTCACGGTGTATTGATCATCACAGCTCACGGTGTATTGATCATCACAGCTCACGGTGTATTGATCATCACAGCTCACGGTGTATTGATCATCACAGCTCACGGTGTATTGATCATCACAGCTCACGGTGTATTGATCATCACAGCTCACGGTGTATTGATCATCACAGCTCACGGTGTATTGATCATCACGGCTCACGGTGTATTGATCATCACAGCTCACGGTGTATTGATCATCACAGCTCACGGTGTATTGATCATCACAGCTCACGGTGTATTGATCATCACAGCTCACGGTGTATTGATCATCACAGCTCACGGTGTATTGATCATCACAGCTCACGGTGTATTGATCATCACAGCTCACGGTGTATTGATCATCACAGCTCACGGTGTATTGATCATCACAGCTCACGGTGTATTGATCATCACGGCTCACGGTGTATTGATCATCACGGCTCACGGTGTATTGATCATCACAGCTCACGGTGTATTGATCATCACAGCTCACGGTGTATTGATCATCACAGCTCACGGTGTATTGATCATCACAGCTCACGGTGTATTGATCATCACAGCTCACGGTGTATTGATCATCACGGCTCACGGTGTATTGATCATCACAGCTCACGGTGTATTGATCATCACAGCTCACGGTGTATTGATCATCACAGCTCACGGTTTATTGATCATCACAGCTCACGGTGTATTGATCACAGCTCACGGTGTATTGATCATCACAGCTCACGGTGTATTGATCATCACAGCTCACGGTGTATTGATCATCACAGCTCACGGTGTATTGATCATCACAGCTCACGGTGTATTGATCATCACAGCTCACGGTGTATTGATCATCACAGCTCACGGTGTATTGATCATCACAGCTCACGGTGTATTGATCATCACGGCTCACGGTGTATTGATCATCACAGCTCACGGTGTATTGATCATCACAGCTCACGGTGTATTGATCATCACAGCTCACGGTGTATTGATCATCACAGCTCACGGTGTATTGATCATCACAGCTCACGGTGTATTGATCATCACAGCTCACGGTGTATTGATCATCACAGCTCACGGTGTATTGATCATCACAGCTCACGGTGTATTGATCATCACAGCTCACGGTGTATTGATCATCACAGCTCACGGTGTATTGATCATCACAGCTCACGGTGTATTGATCATCACAGCTCACGGTGTATTGATCACAGCTCACGGTGTATTGATCACAGCTCACAGTGTATTGATCACAGCTCACGGTGTATTGATCACAGCTCACAGTGTATTGATCACAGCTCACGGTGTATTGATCACAGCTCACGGTGTATTGATCATCACAGCTCACGGTGTATTGATCACAGCTCACGGTGTATTGATCACAGCTCACAGTGTATTGATCACAGCTCACGGTGTATTGATCACAGCTCACAGTGTATTGATCACAGCTCACGGTGTATTGATCACAGCTCACGGTGTATTGATCACAGCTCACGGTGTATTGATCACAGCTCACGGTGTATTGATCACAGCTCACGGTGTATTGATCACAGCTCACAGTGTATTGATCACAGCTCACAGTGTATTGATCACAGCTCACAGTGTATTGATCACAGCTCACGGTGTATTGATCACAGCTCACAGTGTATTGATCACAGCTCACGGTGTATTGATCACAGCTCACGGTGTATTGATCATCACAGCTCACAGTGTATTGATCACAGCTCACGGTGTATTGATCACAGCTCACGGTGTATTGATCACAGCTCACAGTGTATTGATCACAGCTCACGGTGTATTGATCACAGCTCACAGTGTATTGATCACAGCTCACGGTGTATTGATCACAGCTCACGGTGTATTGATCACAGCTCACGGTGTATTGATCATCACGGCTCACGGTGTATTGATCATCACAGCTCACGGTGTATTGATCATCACAGCTCACGGTGTATTGATCATCACAGCTCACGGTGTATTGATCATCACAGCTCACGGTGTATTGATCACAGCTCACGGTGTATTGATCATCACAGCTCACGGTGTATTGATCATCACAGCTCACGGTGTATTGATCATCACAGCTCACGGTGTATTGATCATCACAGCTCACGGTGTATTGATCACAGCTCACGGTGTATTGATCATCACAGCTCACGGTGTATTGATCATCACAGCTCACGGTGTATTGATCACGGCACACAACCGTAGAAGTGTAAATCAGCTGTTCCTCCCAACCCCAGTACAGTGCCTGATCCTATAACTATAATCCCCCATCTGAATCTTTTTCCTAATCTTCCTCATTTTCTAAAAAAGAAAACCAACCCAAAGCATAATAACCATAAAACGACCATGTCTCTTGTGAGGTCCAGTGACATTGTCGTAACAAGGCTCTCAAAATCTGCTATACTTGTGGGGATGTACGCACACACGCGCACACACACACACTTAGGTGTGCACACACACACACACACACACACACACACACACACACACACACACACACACACACAGATTATCGCTCTCTCTCTCTCCCTCTCTCTCAGGTGGGAGGAGGAGAAGTATGAAGATGGGGTTAAGTGGAAGTATCTGGAGCACAAAGGGCCGTGCTTCCCCCCCGAGTACCAGCCGCTGCCCAAGAACGTCCGCTTCCTCTACAACGGTCAGTGACTCCTCCTCTTCCTCCCTCTACAACGGTCAGTGACTCCTCCTCTTCCTCCCTCTACAACGGTCAGTGACTCCTCCTCTTCCTCCCTCTACAACGGTCAGTGACTCCTCCTCTTCCTTCCTCTACAACGGTCAGTGACTCCTCCTCTTCCTTCCTCTACAACGGTCAGTGACTCCTCCTCTTCCTTCCTCTACAACGGTCAGTGACTCCTCCCCTTCCTTCCTCTACAACGGTCAGTGACTCCTCCCCTTCCTTCCTCTACAACGGTCAGTGACTCCTCCTCTTCCTTCCTCTACAACGGTCAGTGACTCCTCCTCTTCCTTCCTCTACAACGGTCAGTGACTCCTCCTCTTCCTTCCTCTACAACGGTCAGTGACTCCTCCTCTTCCTCCATCTACAACGGTCAGTGACTCCTCCTCTTCCTTCCTCTACAACGGTCAGTGACTCCTCCTCTTCCTTCCTCTACAACGGTCAGTGACTCCTCCTCTTCCTTCCTCTACAACGGTCAGTGACTCCTCCTCTTCCTTCCTCTACAACGGTCAGTGACTCCTCCTCTTCCTTCCTCTACAACGGTCAGTGACTCCTCCTCTTCCTTCCTCTACAACGGTCAGTGACTCCTCCTCTTCCTCCCTCTACAACGGTCAGTGACTCCTCCCCTTCCTTCCTCTACAACGGTCAGTGACTCCTCCTCTTCCTTCCTCTACAACGGTCAGTGACTCCTCCTCTTCCTCCCTCTACAACGGTCAGTGACTCCTCCTCTTCCTCCCTCTACAACGGTCAGTGACTCCTCCTCTTCCTTCCTCTACAACGGTCAGTGACTCCTCCTCTTCCTTCCTCTACAACGGTCAGTGACTCCTCCTCTTCCTCCCTCTACAACGGTCAGTGACTCCTCCTCTTCCTTCCTCTACAACGGTCAGTGACTCCTCCTCTTCCTCCCTCTACAACGGTCAGTGACTCCTCCCCTTCCTTCCTCTACAACGGTCAGTGACTCCTCCTCTTCCTCCCTCTACAACGGTCAGTGACTCCTCCCCTTCCTTCCTCTACAACGGTCAGTGACTCCTCCTCTTCCTCCCTCTACAACGGTCAGTGACTCCTCCTCTTCCTCCCTCTACAACGGTCAGTGACTCCTCCTCTTCCTTCCTCTACAACGGTCAGTGACTCCTCCTCTTCCTCCCTCTACAACGGTCAGTGACTCCTCCTCTTCCTCCCTCTACAACGGTCAGTGACTCCTCCTCTTCCTCCCTCTACAACGGTCAGTGACTCCTCCTCTTCCTTCCTCTACAACGGTCAGTGACTCCTCCTCTTCCTTCCTCTACAACGGTCAGTGACTCCTCCTCTTCCTCCCTCTACAACGGTCAGTGACTCCTCCTCTTCCTTCCTCTACAACGGTCAGTGACTCCTCCTCTTCCTTCCTCTACAACGGTCAGTGACTCCTCCTCTTCCTCCCTCTACAACGGTCAGTGACTCCTCCTCTTCCTCCCTCTACAACGGTCAGTGACTCCTCCTCTTCCTTCCTCTACAACGGTCAGTGACTCCTCCTCTTCCTTCCTCTACAACGGTCAGTGACTCCTCCTCTTCCTCCCTCTACAACGGTCAGTGACTCCTCCTCTTCCTCCCTCTACAACGGTCAGTGACTCCTCCTCTTCCTTCCTCTACAACGGTCAGTGACTCCTCCTCTTCCTCCCTCTACAACGGTCAGTGACTCCTCCTCTTCCTCCCTCTACAACGGTCAGTGACTCCTCCTCTTCCTTCCTCTACAACGGTCAGTGACTCCTCCTCTTCCTCCCTCTACAACGGTCAGTGACTCCTCCTCTTCCTTCCTCTACAACGGTCAGTGACTCCTCCTCTTCCTCCCTCTACAACGGTCAGTGACTCCTCCTCTTCCTTCCTCTACAACGGTCAGTGACTCCTCCTCTTCCTCCCTCTACAACGGTCAGTGACTCCTCCTCTTCCTTCCTCTACAACGGTCAGTGACTCCTCCTCTTCCTCCCTCTACAACGGTCAGTGACTCCTCCTCTTCCTTCCTCTACAACGGTCAGTGACTCCTCCTCTTCCTCCCTCTACAACGGTCAGTGACTCCTCCTCTTCCTTCCTCTACAACGGTCAGTGACTCCTCCTCTTCCTCCCTCTACAACGGTCAGTGACTCCTCCTCTTCCTTCCTCTACAACGGTCAGTGACTCCTCCTCTTCCTCCCTCTACAACGGTCAGTGACTCCTCCTCTTCCTTCCTCTACAACGGTCAGTGACTCCTCCTCTTCCTTCCTCTACAACGGTCAGTGACTCCTCCTCTTCCTCCCTCTACAACGGTCAGTGACTCCTCCCCTTCCTTCCTCTACAACGGTCAGTGACTCCTCCTCTTCCTTCCTCTACAACGGTCAGTGACTCCTCCTCTTCCTCCCTCTACAACGGTCAGTGACTCCTCCCCTTCCTTCCTCTACAACGGTCAGTGACTCCTCCTCTTCCTTCCTCTACAACGGTCAGTGACTCCTCCTCTTCCTCCCTCTACAACGGTCAGTGACTCCTCCTCTTCCTTCCTCTACAACGGTCAGTGACTCCTCCTCTTCCTTCCTCTACAACGGTCAGTGACTCCTCCCCTTCCTTCCTCTACAACGGTCAGTGACTCCTCCTCTTCCTTCCTCTACAACGGTCAGTGACTCCTCCCCTTCCTTCCTCTACAACGGTCAGTCAACTCGTTGTGTGTCGCTGGTATTTATGGTCCATTAGAACCATGTAAGGCGTGCTTGTCGTGGACGGCTCCCGGCCGTTTGTGCGCTACGTAAGCGTACCATGAGTCAAATTGTCTCGCCGCCACAGGTCACTCTAAGCGACCTCTAAAACGGCAAGATAATTAACCGCTATTACATCCCACGCTTGGAGAAACCCTGCAAGTCATTACAGGATGAATCGTCTCACTCGGACCATTAAACCATTCTGGGGGCGGGAAGGACCCCTTTTGGTGTTTTAACTAAGCATCATGTTATGCTTTAGCTATTGAAAAATAGCAGACCTACAAGCTCGTAGCGCGCCACCGAGTGGTGCGCTACGAGCTTGTAGGTCTGATTTTTTTGTGAAAATGCGGCACAAATCTTTGAATATTATATTCTTTTCTTCTTTCTTTTCTTCTTTCTTTTTAACTTCGACAATCTAAATGGGTTAAACCCACAGCATTCAAGGATGGAATTATTTAAAGAAATCTGTATGCGAGCTCTCATCTGAAGGGCCACACGCTGGTGGTTTGATGGTAGCTCTCATCTGAAGGGCCAGACGCTGGTGGTTTGATGGTAGCTCTCATCTGAAGGGCCAAGCGCTGGTGGTTTGATGGTAGCTCTCATCTGAAGGGCCAAGCGCTGGTGGTTTGATGGTAGTTCTCATCTGAAGGGCCAGACGCTGGTGGTTTGATGGTAGCTCTCATCTGAAGGGCCAAGCGCTGGTGGTTTGATGGTAGCTCTCATCTGAAGGGCCAAACGCTGGCAAAAACTAAAACAAATAAATATCCGTATTGCAGGATTTCACAGATGGGCAGACAGACAAATGGAAGTCTACTGCGGACTCCTTCCTTCTGCAGTAGACTTCCTGCTGTCCTTCATCCTTAACTTAACTTCAAGTTCTGAACTTCTAAAGCACCTTCATTGCAAATGTACTCCTCTCTCTCTTCAACCCCCCTCTCTCTCTCTCTCTCACACACACACACACACACTCTCTCTCTCTCTCTCTAACACACCAACTCAATCACCGTGCTAACAGACTTGGCATAGGCACACATACCCAATCTCACCCTTACAATGTGCAGAGAGTGGATTGGATGGGACTCCGATTGACCACACTGTAATTGTGTTGGCTTCCTGCCTAGCCCCGGACCGCAGTCCATCACAGCCTCCGTCCTATTGGGAGTTGGGTTGATCACTTAATCCGTCTTGTGTGTGTGTGTGTGTGTGTGTGTGTGTGTGTGTGTGCCTGTGTGTGTGTGTGTGTGGTGTGGTGTGTGTGTGTGTGTGTGTGTGTGTGTGTGTGCGTGTTTTGTTGCTGACTCACAGCGGTGGCGTTGAATATAGATCTGTGTCCTTCTCTCCCCAACTCTGAATTTGAGGATTAGTCCGATGGATCCTAGGGGATCTGATGCGGACCGCATGTTTAATGCCCTGTGTGTGTGTGTGTGTGTGTGTGTGTGTGTGTGTGTGTGTGTGTGTGTGTGTGTGTGTGTGTGTGTGTGTGTGTGTGTGTGTGTGTGTGTGTGTGTGTGTGTGTGTGTGTGTGTGTGTGTGTGTGTGTGTGTGTGTGTGTGTGTGTGTGTGTGTGCAAAGTCTTTAATCACCGTGTCGGCAGTAAGGAGGTGTTTCTGGTACTGATTCTTAAATGCTCCTCCGTCCATTTAACTAATTAACTCGTCAATATCTCAAGGACAAACATTACTTTGCACATAAAGCGATGTTGAACAGGTTATCTGTGTGTGTGTGTGTGTGTGTGTGTGTTAGGGGTGTGCTGAAATATTGATATTGCGATATATATCGATACGTCCTCCCGCGATAAATAATCAACATTGATTATTAACCCATTTTGACCTGAGATCAGATTCTAAAAATGTCTTCTACATCCTGACAGTTTTCTGAAAAAGCTATGTTTCTATGTCAGCCGTTCTTTGATTAAAAAAAAAATAGCAGACCTACAAGCTCATAGCGCGCCACTCGCTATGAGCTTGTAGATCTGCTATTTTTCAATAGCTAAAGCATAACATAATGCTATAACACCAAAATGGGTTAAAAATAAATAAAAGATAATGTTGTTCATAATGAAGTGATGAACAACAAGTCCATAAAAGGAGGACATGACCCTCTCTAAAGCCAGTCCCACTCTCTCTCATTACATAGCGACCAGAAGTACTGGATGGTGATTCATTTAGTCCAAACGGCTTTGTGGGAATACAACATGCAGAATGCATTTCCTCAGCAGTGGACAAGTCTAAAAAAAAAAAAAAAAACGCAGCGATTTGACGAGGACATTCTCATCTTCACCGTAAAGGCACTAACCTGACTTTGCCAGATGGAGGCGGTATTGGGTAACCATGTTCCCCAACACCACAACCATCTGGGACCTCTCAGGGAGTTCAGCTAACACCGAACCGCTCCCGGTTCGAACCAATCAGCGTGAGCTAAGGGCGGGATATGTGCGAAACCGGATGTGAAGCTATATAGACACGTCAATATGATTGGTTGTGTTTGCACGCCCACACGGTGATAGACAGACGGTCCCATCCAATCATCTACCAAGTATCTTGAAAAAAAGGAACAGCCCCGTCATCGAATTTGCTTCCGCGATCCCAGATCCCAATAAGCTGTGAAACAAATTTGTGTAGCAAGCTTCTTGGATCTGGCAGCGTCAGGTTATAAAGGCACGCCAAGTGCTGAGTGCCAACCTAACTGAATCTATCAATCTGATTAATAACTTATTAATAATAATCTGATCCCAATAACCCACGACCCTTACTGTCTACACCAGGGGTCGGCAACCCAAGATGTTGAAAGAGCCATTTTCGGGCAAAAAATTGATTCAAAATCTATCTGGAGCCGCAAAAGAAATGCACACATTATAGTGCGGCTTTGTCAAGCTTTATTATCTGCAACGAAATCTGCAACGAAACTATAGCAGCAGTGGAGGAGTTTGAAGATGACTATAGCAGCAGTGGAGGAGGCACTAATATTTCGGGATCCTTGTGACGTTTCCAGACGTCCTACATACAGAATGTGTTAAACATACATACAGGCAGTCAATCTGCATTGGCTGTGAAGGCAAAAGCCTCTGTCCACGAACTGTTAAATCCTCTGTTTTCACTGGCTGTCTTTCTTTTTCTCCCTGTAAAGTTTTTGATTCATGGGTTTTTTATTATTGTTTGGACCCAATGTTTTATACATTTGTGTCAATAAAGTAACTAACTAGAAGCCATAGTAGCGTAGCAGCCAGGCAGCATCAGCCCATAGAGTCTATGTCCCATATATTAAACTGCTGTAATGTTTACAAAGGACTGTATATAGCCAGGCATGACAGAATATTCAATGCAATGACCCATCCGTATTTGCAAATATAACACAATATACACCAGATTATACATTATAATTGACGAACAGCAGAGAGGTTTTTCTATTGGAAGTTGGCTGTGCTTTTGATTCAAGTTTAGAGGAAGCTTTCCTTACTAAACAAGTAAAATATCAACCATTAGTACAGGCCATTATACAACTGGGCTATACGTGTCAGCTCATTGTTTTTATATTTGGCAGCCTGGGCCATGATGTCCACAGGCTAGTGGTCAGACATGATGTCCACAGGCTAGTGGTCAGAGACATGATGTCCACAGGCTAGTGGTCAGAGGCCTGAGGATTATAGGGTTGTCCAAGTGTAAGGCAAAGCAGCTTGTTGCAACATACTGTTCAATCTCCTCCATTATAGGCAGTCGGTCTATTTGGAGGAGAAGGTGCTTTCTGTACCCATGACTTCCTTTGGGTGTTGGTAATATGACAGACTGAAGTGACCAATGAATAAGTTCATGTGTTGCCTATATATATATATATATATATATATATATATATATATATATATATATATTCTGTACATTTAGGGCTTGTTTGGACTCGAGCACTGAGACACATGATATCAGAATCAACACAATATTTGTGCCCTTGATAAAGTTTTTTTAAGTGGTGCAACCACTTCTACATCCAGCAATGTCCGCATGTATCATGTATCATGTATCATGAGCACGAGTGGTGTGCGCATGCGTGAAATTGGAACGAGAGAAGTATGTGACATGGCTGCCACCTGCTGGACGCAAACGATACAGAGAAGAAATTGGAACGATACAAATTGGAACTATACAGAGAACCAATAGACGGGAGTTGCACCACTTGGTTCACACTGGTGTGATTTTTTAAATGTGGACTGAAATAAAGAAATTGTGTGTATGTGACTGCGTATGCAGGTACAGCGGTGAAGCTCACCCCCGTGGCCGAGGAGGTGGCGCTGTTCTTACTGTGTGTGTGTGTGTGTGTGTGTGTGTGTGACTGTGTGTGTGTGTGTGTGTGTGTGTGTGTGTGTGTGTGTGTGTGTGTGTGTGTGTGTGTGTGTGTGTGTGTGTGTGTGTGTGTGTGTGTGTGTGTGTGTGTGTGTGTGTGTGTGTGTGTGTGTGTGTGTGTGTGTGTGTGTGTGTGTGTGCAGGCACAGCGGTGAAGCTCACCCCCGTGGCCGAGGAGGTGGCTCTGTTCTTCGCCCAGATGTTGGATCACGACTACACCACCAAGGACGTGTTCCGCCAGAACTTCTTCACCGACTGGAGAAAGGTGAGGTCAGAACATCACGGCGGTTCCGGTGGTCCAGTTGAGAACATGCTCAGGTTCCAATGGGATCATTCTGTTCAATTTTATTACATAAAGTGTAAACGTTGTCTCAAGACACTTTACATGAGGCAATTTTGCGACTTGTGTTAAAGAAAAAATCAACGAGAAACGTTGTGGTGTATTTAACCCATTCTGAACGGGAACCCATTTTGGTGTTAGCACTATGTTATGCTTTAGCTATTGAAAAATATCAGATCTACAAGCTCTTTTTAGAATCTGATCTCAGGTCAGAATGAAAACTGTCAGGATGTAGAAGACATTTTTTTAAATCTGATCTCAGATCAGAATGGGATAATTTTAGGACACTCTAGTCCAGGGGTCCTCAACTAGAAATGATGAAGGTCCACAAATATTTTTTTGAATAAGACCGAGGTCCGGTCCCATGCGCGGCATCCATCGGAGAGCGGGGCTCTATGCCCGTTTAGTATGGTCAAGCCAAGCTTATACAAATCAGATCCCCTTCCACCCAACCAATAATGGGGTGCAGAGTGCAGGCCCGGAGTGGAACTCCAAATCAGGCCGGGAGTGATACGCCCTGGCAGGCCACACTGTGCGCGCGCATAGCGCGCGCCAGAATTTTGGGGGCCCTTGGGGGACATTTTGGGGGCCTTTGCAACAATTTCACATGAGAAATGTACCATCTGATGTTATTTATATTATTATTATTTATTTTTTTGGGTGGTCCGCAAAGAGGTGGTCCGCGGTCCGGTCGCGGACCGCGGTCCGCCAGTTGAGTACCCCTGCTCTAGTCCTACCATGCATAGACGACTGCTAAAAGCTGGATCAGCGTGCAACACGTCGTACGGCGAAGCAAAAGGTTTCTGAACGTCTCAGCCTACATATTTCCGCGTGCTGAAATTGGCGACGCGTTGCTGTGAGCTTGCAGATCAGCTATTTTCAGCATGCAAACGTGTCATACGGCGAAGCGTACACGTCAGGCTTCGCTTTGTTTTCAGCCGAGGTGACGAACACAGAGACACGTGGCTCCTCCGTGCAGAATAAACAGGTAGTGTAAGGGACAGTATAGGTCGAGGGGACACGGTATATTGATAAGCTATTATCCATAGCTTTTTTTTTTCGGTGGCACGTTATGTTTAATCCAACAACACATTTACCTCTCTGTGTTTTGGGACATGTTCTGTGTCTGTGTGGAATGGACGATAGCCCTGTGCGTTGGCGAGACTCTACACATGCGCCAGCACGTAACGTGATCATAATTATAAATGTACATCTACACATGCGCGAGGTCCATGCGTTGTGTGTGTAGGTCAACAGCAGACAATGTGTTAACCTGGAGAGTGTGTGTGTGTGTGTGTGTGTGTGTGTGTGTGTGTGTGTGTGCGCACACTAGGAGATGACCCACGAGGAGAGGAAGTTGATCAAAGATCTGGAGAAATGCGACTTTGGAGAAATGCACGGCTACCACAAGGCCAAGGTGGAGACCCGGAAGAATGCCAGCAAGGACGAGAAACTGGTGAGGTTCTGTGTGTGTGTGTGTGTGTGTGTGTGTACTTGTATTACTGTAGACCAGGGGTTCTGTGTGTGTGTGTGTGTGTGTGTGTCTTACTGTAGACCAGGGGTTCTGTGTGTGTGTGTGTGTGTGTGTCTTACTGTAGACCAGGGGTTCTGTGTGTGTGTGTGTGTCTTACTGTAGACCAGGGGTTCTGTGTGTGTGTGTGTGTCTTACTGTAGACCAGGGGTTCTGTGTGTGTGTGTGTGTCTTACTGTAGACCAGGGGTTCTGTGTGTGTGTGTGTGTGTGTGTCTTACTGTAGACCAGGGGTTCTGTGTGTGTGTGTGTGTGTGTGTCTTACTGTAGACCAGGGGTTCTGTGTGTGTGTGTGTGTGTCTTACTGTAGACCAGGGGTTCTGTGTGTGTGTGTGTGTGTGTGTGTGTCTTACTGTAGACCAGGGGTTCTGTGTGTGTGTGTGTGTGTGTGTGTGTGTGTGTGTCTTACTGTAGACCAGGGGTTCTGTGTGTGTGTGTGTGTGTGTGTGTGTGTGTGTGTCTTACTGTAGACCAGGGGTTCTGTGTGTGTGTGTGTGTCTTACTGTAGACCAGGGGTTCTGTGTGTGTGTGTGTGTGTGTGTCTTACTGTAGACCAGGGGTTCTGTGTGTGTGTGTGTGTGTGTGTGTGTGTGTGTGTGTGTCTTACTGTAGACCAGGGGTTCTGTGTGTGTGTGTGTGTGTGTGTCTTACTGTAGACCAGGGGTTCTGTGTGTGTGTGTGTGTGTGTGTCTTACTGTAGACCAGGGGTTCTGTGTGTGTGTGTGTGTGTGTGTCTTACTGTAGACCAGGGGTTCTGTGTGTGTGTGTGTGTGTGTGTCTTACTGTAGACCAGGGGTTCTGTGTGTGTGTGTGTGTGTGTGTCTTACTGTAGACCAGGGGTTCTGTGTGTGTGTGTGTGTGTCTTACTGTAGACCAGGGGTTCTGTGTGTGTGTGTGTGTGTGTGTCTTACTGTAGACCAGGGGTTCTGTGTGTGTGTGTGTGTGTCTTACTGTAGACCAGGGGTTCTGTGTGTGTGTGTGTGTGTGTGTGTGTGTCTTACTGTAGACCAGGGGTTCTGTGTGTGTGTGTGTGTCTTACTGTAGACCAGGGGTTCTGTGTGTGTGTGTGTGTGTGTCTTACTGTAGACCAGGGGTTCTGTGTGTGTGTGTGTGTCTTACTGTAGACCAGGGGTTCTGTGTGTGTGTGTGTGTCTTACTGTAGACCAGGGGTTCTGTGTGTGTGTGTGTGTCTTACTGTAGACCAGGGGTTCTGTGTGTGTGTGTGTGTCTTACTGTAGACCAGGGGTTCTGTGTGTGTGCACCTGTATAGAGGCCACTCGGTGGCGCGCTATGAACTTGTAGATCTGCTATTTTTCGATAGCTAAAGCATAACATGATGCTGACACCAAAAGGTGGTTCCTGCCCAGAATGGGTTAAAAACCCAGTGCTGTCGTTGCAGGTTCTGAAGGAGGCCAACCTGAAGATCCAGGAGGAGTTTGGGTTCTGCACCCTGGACCACCACCGGGAACGCATCGGGAACTTCCGGATTGAGCCGCCGGGCCTGTTCCGCGGCCGCGGCGAGCACCCCAAGCAGGGCATGCTGAAGAAGCGCATCCTGCCGGAGGACGTCATCATCAACTGCTCCAAGTGAGACTCCATATGTTTTTTTACTCTGAAAACAGACGCTGGGAAGCTGTCGCACACATTAATGATTCTAAAACGGGTAGTCCCAATACTTGATTCTGATTGGCTGGTTACCGCCACGTGACCGGTGTAAATCTCACCGATAACCCACTCCTTCAATCACTTTATATCATTCGCAGCTGATTCCTGCTGAACTGGGGAAGGGGAGCGCTTGATTGCTTTACAAACACATGCCGTGCGGGCGTCTTAAGCACCGCCCGGCTCATATGACTGTGAATGTGTGACTCCAGGCAGCCCCGTAAAGACATCAAGCGCTATTCTCCCGTCACATAGCCTACTTGCCGAGCACAACAAGGAAGTGATGTGGCTCGCTCTGGTGGCTCAAAGCGTAGCTACTTTTGTGACTTTAATAGTTTTATTAGGTTAATATTGCTATATGTTTGTAACCGTTTTAGAAATGCAATAAGCCACTCGAGGCCCCAGCTTACCGGGTATTTTACACTGGCTGCCCTACGCCCCCAGCCAGTGTAAAATACCCGGTAAGCTGAGACCTCTCGTGGCTTATTGCTTCATTCACTCCCTCCTCGTCCCAAACAGAGAGTCCAGCATCCCGGTGGCGCCGGCCGGTCACCGCTGGAAGGAGGTCCGTCATGACAACGCCGTCACATGGCTGGCCAGCTGGACAGAGAACATCCAGGGAGCCATCAAGTACATCATGCTCAACCCCAGCTCCAAGCTCAAGGTACAACACGGTGAAACTGACTTAGATGGCCATTTAAGGGTTAAGACTGAGGTTAGGGTTAGTAATAGTCCAATGCCACGTCGGAATGTCCATCCTGGTTATCTGATAACATCCGAAGCCGCTATACTCCAAACTCACGGTAAAACATGTGATGTCGCTATACTCCAAACTCACGGTAAAACATGTGATGTCGCTATACTCCAAACTCACGGTAAAACATGTGATGTCGCTATACTCCAAACTCACGGTAAAACATGTGATGTCGCTATACTCCAAACTCACGGTAAAACCAGTGATGTCGCTATACTCCAAACTTGCGGTAAAACCAGTGATGTCGCTATACTCCAAACTCACGGTAAAACCAGTGATGTCGCTATACTCCAAACTCGCAGTAAAACCAGTGATGTCGCTATACTCCAAACTCACGGTAAAACCAGTGATGACGCTATACTCCAAACTCACGGTAAAACATGTGACGTCGCTATACTCCAAACTCACGGTAAAACCAGTGATGTCGCTATACTCCAAACTCACGGTAAAACCAGTGATGTCGCTATACTCCAAACTCACGGTAAAACCAGTGATGTCGCTATACTCCAAACTCGCGGTAAAACATGTGATGTCGCTATACTCCAAACTCACGGTAAAACCAGTGATGTCGCTATACTCCAAACTCACGGTAAAACCAGTGATGTCGCTATACTCCAAACTCGCGGTAAAACATGTGATGTCGCTATACTCCAAACTCACGGTAAAACCAGTGATGTCGCTATACTCCAAACTCACGGTAAAACCAGTGATGTCTACAAGCTCATAGCACAGCACTGAGTGCCGCACTACGAGCTTGTAGGTCTGCTTTTTTTGAAAAGTCGTGAAAATGTGGTGCAAGAATATATATATTTCAGAGCAGAACATTTTTAACTAAAATATTGGCTTCTGGGGGGTCCCTGGAACTACATATTTTGAGATGGGGGTCCGGGCCCAATAGAGATAATCATGGGGGACCTTGACATGAAAAGGGTTGATCACCACTGACATAGAAACATAGGGTTTTCAGAAAAGAATGTAGGATTTTGAAGCCCTTTTTATTTTTGTATTTTTTTTTAATCTCAGTCCAAAATGGTTTAAACCGCATATGTTTCTAAAAGCGCCCGTTGTCTGCCCTGATGAAGGCCAACTCCAGGCCAAGGCTTTCCATTATGAACTAGCCTGACATCAAAGCTTTTTTAACTTCATGAAAAGTGCCTTAACCCATTCTGACCGGGCACCCATTTTGGTGTTGGCATCATGTCGTGCTTTAGCTATTGAAAAATAGCAGATCTACAAGCTCATATCGCGCCACCGAGTGGCGCGATACGAGCTTGTAGGTCTGCTATTTTTTGAAAAATCGAAGAACGACTGACATTTTTTTAGAATCTGATCTCAGGTCAGAATGGGTTCATCAGACCAGTGTGTGTCCAGTGGAGAAACCTCGTATGAATCTGATCTCAGATCAGAATGGATTAATTGTTCTCATTTTAGTTTTTGTCTAATGGAGGTTTTTGCCCTCCTTGTTTTGATCCAAAGAGCACTTTCAAATTATTCATGAATTCCACTCAGAGAGCAGCATGGTGTATGAACTATGAACTATGGAAATGTTTGAGAACCACTGATATACCAACTAGTATGTCCATGTGTTTGTTGTCTTTTAACCCATTCTGACCTGAGATCAGATTCATACGAGTTTTCCACTGGACACACACTGGTCTGATTAACCCATTCTGACATGAGATCAGATTAAAAAAATGTCAGTCGTTCTTCGACTAAATAGCAGACCTACAAGCTCGTATCACGCCACTCGGTGGCGCAGTATGAGCTTGTAGATCTGCTATTTTTCAATAGCTAAAGCATAACATGATGCTAAAAAAGGTTCCCGTTCAGAATGAACGATTCTACAAATGTCTTCTAAATCATGACGGTTTTCTGAAGAACCTCATGTTTCTGTGTCAGTGGTTCTCAAACTAAATATTTATATGTAATTGGCCGCCGACCCCCATCTGAAAATATGTTGTTCCAGGGACCTCCCCCCCCCCCAGTTGCAAATATTTGACTCTGAAAGAATATATATTCAAAGATTTGTGCCACATTTTCAAGACTTGTGAAAATGAAAGTGAGCTTGTAGATCTGCTATTTTTCAATAGCTAAAGTATAGCATAATGCTCCCGTCCAAAATGGTTTAAACAAATCCACATCTTCAAACAAAGCAGAATATGGAGCAAAGAAATTATAACACAAATCCCATAAATTATTGTGGTTCGATTTACCCAGAACCCCCCCCCCCCACACACACACACACACACACACGCACGCACGCGCACACACACACACACACACACACACACACACACACACACACACACACACACACACACACACACGCACACGCACACGCACACGGACGGGGGAAGAAGTGAGCAGTACAGCCACTGGCGACAGACACGCTGTGCTGTTTCACGCTGCGCTGCTTGGATGAACATTCGTGTTCAACTCGGCAAACTTTGAAATCCAATCATTTCCAAACGGACGTGGTAAAGAAGGAATCGTTTTATTGTACCTCCGGATTACGAGAAACGAACAGCGTTTATTATTATTATTATTATTCTAGGGCTGCAACTATTAATATTTTCAAAGTGCTTAGAGACGGAATCCGAATGTTCATGCAGAGGTCATTTAATGTCCTACTCCAATGCCAAGAGTGGAAAATAAAAGTATAAAAACTGTGCACTACATAATAGTGCCTCAAACAACCAGCTGGCCAAGGAGCAGCAAATTTCTATTTTAGTTTAGTCATAGTCTTTGGACTGAAACTTCATTTAGTTTTAGTCACATTTTAGTCACCTGGAATGTCTTAGTGTTAGTCTAGTTTTAGTCGACTAATTGTCGTAAGATTTTAGTCGACTAAATCTACAGTTGATTTAGTCGACTGAAATGTATTTTGGCGGGCCTTGATGCTGTCGTAATGAGTGTTTTTACACTTTGTTGTGAACTATTTTCAGCATGCAACCAAGTGTAAAATGACTTATACTGGATCTCTTGTCCACTAGTCCCTTCCTAACATTTTAGTCTAGTTTTTATTTGTCGACGAAATTGTCAGTATATTTAGTCTTAGTTTTAGTCATCGTAGCTTAGTTTTCATTTAGTTTCCATTTGTTTTTGTCAGTGAAAATAGGTAGTCGACGAACATTTTTCGTCTTAGTTTTATTCGACGAAAACAACACTGGCAAGAAGTTCCATCAATTGAATGACAGTATGTTTTTTTTTGGGTTATGAATAATTCTAGCATAACATTTAATGGTAGCTCAACATTAAGGTGAAGGGTCTGTAATTAATGTTTTGAAACCTTTTTGCCTACATGACCCAAAATCAATTACTAATTATTTCAATACATGGATTGGTTAGATGAATTATTGTTGCCCCCTGTGTGTATTATTCATGACTTCTGCTCAATGATGTGTCAACGTGTCTGTCGTAGATATATTATAATATATTATAATATATTATATATTATATTATTCATGACTTCTGCTCAATGATGTGTCAGGGTGTGAGAGACGGGATGCAGTGTGTCTGTCGTAGATATATTATTATAATATATTATAATATATTATATATTATATTATTCATGACTTCTGCTCAATGATGTGTCAGCGTGTCTGTCGTAGATATATTATTATAATATATTATATATTATTATATATTATATTATTCATGACTTCTGCTCAATGATGTGTCAGGGTGTCTGTCGTAGATATATTATTATAATATATTATATATTATCCCATTCTGACCTGAGATCAGATTCATACGAGGTTTCCGCCGGACACACACTGGTCTGATGAACCCATTCTGACCCGAGATCAGATTCTAGAAATGTCAGTCGCTCTTCGATTTTTCAAAAATAGCAGACCTACAAGCTCGTATCGCGCCACTCGGTGGCGCGATATGAGCTTGTAGATCTGCTATTTTTAAATAGCTAAAGCATAACATGATGCTGACACCAAAATGGGTGCCCGGTCAGAATGGGTTATATTATTCATGACTTCTGCTCAATGATGTGTCGGGGTGTGAGAGACGGGATGCAGTGTGTTTGTCGTAGATAATTCCCCTTTAACCCATTTAGACCTGAGAAACGATTCTACAAAATGTTCTTATAAACCTTGACGGTTTTCTGAAAAACCTCATGTTTCTGTCAAACATTTTCATTTTCATGTCATGTTTCATATGTTTTTGGCCGCTGACCCCCCCCCCCCCCCCCCCCCCATCTGAAAATATGTAGTTCCAGTGACCCTTCAGAAGCAAAGAGTTGTTGAAAAAAAAACGTTTGCTCTGAAAGAATATATATTCAATGATTTGCGCCACATTTTTTAGCAAATTTTCAAAAATAGCAGATCTACAATATGGGCTTGTAGATCTGCTATTTTTCAATAGATAAAGTATAAAACACCAAAAGGGGTTTCCGCCCAGAGTCAGTGGATTAATTCAGTTCTCTCTGTTAGACTTAAGCGTCTTAGCAGGATTGATGATGTGAACTGAGCTGTCAGGTCTGTTGTGCTAAACACTAACCTGTCAGGAGGTTATATTCCTATACTTATGAGGGCCAAAATGTCCCCACAATTATAGCAGATTTTTGAGTTCTCTCTCTCTCTCTCTCTCGATCCATCTAGGGAGAGAAGGACTGGGAGAAATATGAGATTGCTCGTAAGCTGAAGTCGTGCGTGGAATCCATCCGGAACCAGTACCAGCAGGACCTCAAGTCCAAACAGATGGGGACGCGTCAGAGAGCCGTGGCCCTCTACTTCATCGACAAGGTCCGTGTCCAGAACACCAACTCTCGGCTCCCTCCTCCTCCTGGCTCTCAAACTGTGGAGGAAAACTCACTCCCAGTTTGACAGCTGCAATCTCGAGACCACCTCTCTCTCTCTCTCCTCACTCACCTCACCCCCAGCACAGAACTCTCCTGTAGCCCCCACCGCCATAACACACCTCACCCCCAGCACATCACCCCCACCCCCATAACACACCTCACCCCCAGCACATCACCCCCACCCCCATAACACACCTCACCCCCAGCCCCACAACACACCTCACCCCCAGCACATCACCCCCACCCCCATAACACACCTCAGCCCCACAACACACCTCACCCCCAGCACATCACCCCCACCCCCATAACACACCTCACCCCCAGCACATCACCCCCACCCCCCTAACACACCTCACCCCCAGCCCCACAACACACCTCACCCCCAGCACAGAACTATCCTGTACCCCTTCTTGATAACTATGGCTACTATGCAGACCAGAGCCTTAGATATAGACAGAGTTACGCAAACTGTGTTCACTTCATGGGGCTTCAGTCCAATGGAGGCTCTCCTACATAGACTTCTATTGGTCACTTCATGGGGCTTCAGTCCAATGGAGGCTCTCCTACATAGACTCCTATTGGTCACTTCATGGGGCTTCAGTCCAATGGAGGCTCTCCTACATAGACTTCTATTGGTCACTTCATGGGGCTTCAGTCCAATGGAGGCTCTCCTACATAGACTTCTATTGGTCACTTCATGGGGCTTCGGTCCCAATGGAGGCTCTCCTACATAGACTTCTATTGGTCACTTCATGGGGCTTCAGTCCAATGGAGGCTCTCCTACATAGACTTCTATTGGCTTCAGTCCAATGGAGGCTCTCCTACATAGACTTCTATTGGCTTCAGTCCAATGGAGGCTCTCCTACATAGACTTCTATTGGCTTCAGTCCAATGGAGGCTCTCCTACATAGACTTCTATTGGCTTCAGTCCAATGGAGGCTCTCCTACATAGACTTCTATTGGCTTCAGTCCAATGGAGGCTCTCCTACATAGACTTCTATTGGCTTCAGTCCAATGGAGGCTCTCCTACATAGACTTCTATTGGCTTCAGTCCAATGGAGGCTCTCCTACATAGACTTCTATTGGCTTCAGTCCAATGGAGGCTCTCCTACATAGACTTCTATTGGCTTCAGTCCAATGGAGGCTCTCCTACATAGACTTCTATTGGCTTCAGTCCAATGGAGGCTCTCCTACATAGACTTCTATTGGCTTCAGTCCAATGGAGGCTCTCCTACATAGACTTCTATTGGCTTCAGTCCAATGGAGGCTCTCCTACATAGACTTCTATTGGCTTCAGTCCAATGGAGGCTCTCCTACATAGACTTCTATTGGCTTCAGTCCAATGGAGGCTCTCCTACATAGACTTCTATTGGCTTCAGTCCAATGGAGGCTCTCCTACATAGACTTCTATTGGCTTCAGTCCAATGGAGGCTCTCCTACATAGACTTCTATTGGCTTCAGTCCAATGGAGGCTCTCCTACATAGACTTCTATTGGCTTCAGTCCAATGGAGGCTCTCCTACATAGACTTCTATTGGCTTCAGTCCAATGGAGGCTCTCCTACATAGACTTCTATTGGCTTCAGTCCAATGGAGGCTCTCCTACATAGACTTCTATTGGCTTCAGTCCAATGGAGGCTCTCCTACATAGACTTCTATTGGCTTCAGTCCAATGGAGGCTCTCCTACATAGACTTCTATTGGCTTCAGTCCAATGGAGGCTCTCCTACATAGACTTCTATTGAGAATGAGGACGACCAACTGGGACAAGTCCTGGACCGGAAGTATAGGCAGAAATGCATTGGACTCGCAGGGCAACAGCCCAGCTTTAATGACCTTAAATCCCCTGTTTGTAGTTATATTACAACATGAACATTAAAGAGACTTTAGTTGTTTACTGTACAAAACAGTTGTCATGTTGCACACATGCTTAAAATTGCTCTTATTTGCGCTGCCCTCGTTGAAAACCATGTATTTCCAGCTTGTCTCAGTTCAGGCTGCATGAACAGCGCTCGGTTTCTGCCCCCTCAATGTCATAACTCTTCCATTAGATGGCTACTATGCAGACATACTGTATCTTGGTCACTCGTTCTCATGTTTTCGTTAATGTTTAAGCATGTAATGTAATTGTGTAAATCCATGTCATTTTGATGCATTGTCAGCTTAAAGCTTATCTTATTTTCAAGTCGTTAATGTAAAAATAAGGGAGGAAAAGTGCCCATTACCCACAATTTTGGCACCATTTTTAATACTTAAAAAAACCTGATGTGTTTAGCTAACGGCCTGTATCTCCCTGCGCTGCACAGCTGGCGCTGAGGGCGGGTAACGAGAAGGAGGAGGGGGAGTCGGCGGACACGGTGGGCTGCTGCTCGCTGCGCGTGGAGCACATCACGCTGCACGACACGCTGGAGGGCAGCGACAACGTGGTGGAGTTCGACTTCCTGGGAAAAGATTCCATACGCTACTACAACAAGGTCCCCGTCATCAAGAAGGTATGATTCCATATGCTACTACAACAAGGTCCCTGTCATCAAGAAGGTATGATTCCATATGCTACTACAACAAGGTCCCTGTCATCAAGAAGGTATGATTCCATATGCTACTACAACAAGGTCCCTGTCATCAAGAAGGTATGATTCCATATGCTACTACAACAAGGTCCCTGTCATCAAGAAGGTATGATTCCATATGCTACTACAACAAGGTCCCCGTCATCAAGAAGGTATGATTCCATATGCTACTACAACAAGGTCCCCGTCATCAAGAAGGTATGATTCCATATGCTACTACAACAAGGTCCCCGTCATCAAGAAGGTATGATTCCATATGCTACTACAACAAGGTCCCTGTCATCAAGAAGGTATGATTCCATACGCTACTACAACAAGGTCCCTGTCATCAAGAAGGTATGATTCCATATGCTACTACAACAAGGTCCCCGTCATCAAGAAGGTATGATTCCATATGCTACTACAACAAGGTCCCTGTCATCAAGAAGGTATGATTCCATATGCTACTACAACAAGGTCCCCGTCATCAAGAAGGTATGATTCCATATGCTACTACAACAAGGTCCCTGTCATCAAGAAGGTATGATTCCATATGCTACTACAACAAGGTCCCTGTCATCAAGAAGGTATGATTCCATATGCTACTACAACAAGGTCCCTGTCATCAAGAAGGTATGATTCCATACGCTACTACAACAAGGTCCCCGTCATCAAGAAGGTATGATTCCATACTCTACTACAACAAGGTCCCCGTCATCAAGAAGGTATGATTCCATACTCTACTACAACAAGGTCCCTGTCATCAAGAAGGTATGATTCCATATGCTACTACAACAAGGTCCCTGTCATCAAGAAGGTATGGCCTCCTGGTCTTAAAGCCTGGTGTCCTGCACCCAAAATAGACACTACAAGAGCTTATAATTGATTAAAGGCAAATTCCATGCTAGAAGGCTTTCTTACCTTTATTTGTAGTTATGTCCCAACCAAAGAGGTCCAGGTGTTATTTTGTGCAAAAGCTCCTTGTTGGCTATTTTCCTCTAATATAAGCCCCAAATGAATTGCATTGCATTGAATTGAATGGGGCTATGGGGTGTTGTGCTAATTTGCATATTTCCATCGCTCCATTCTTTTATTTTTTTTGTATATATCCTCTCTTCATAATGTAAATAATATCCCAAGCGGCTACTTATTTCTATGGAAATAAGCGAATTAGCACCCCATAGCCCCATTCAATTCCCATTCAATGCAATTCATTGAGGGCTTATGGTAGGGGAAATAGCCAAAAAGTTTTTGCACAAAAAAACAACTACAAAGAAAGGTAAGAAAGTTTTCTAGCATGGAATTCTCCTTTAAAATAGGGTTCACTTTTGCATCCCAAAACCACAGTTTATAGTTAAGGGACGCAATAAAACGACCTCTGCATCCACTTTTTTTTTTAAATTATTATTATAGTTTATTTAGCTAGCTTTAGTTATACTAATCATTTCTTCCTCTTTTTTTCTATAACCACATTATAACCATAATATGAAATGAAATGGGAGTTAAATGCTGCTATTTGTAAAAATAAATGGCAAAATATGACTCCTATAACGATGTTGAAGTGGGACCCTGGGACTCATTTCTAAAAGACCATCCCTGCATCCCGGGACTCATTACATTGACGACCTATTCACATCACTGTTTAAGCTCACACTGCATTGTGACACATTGTGAGCTTGTAGCTCTGCATTTTTGGGCACACACACGTGCACGCACATGCACACACACCGCCACGCGCGGCACACACACACAAACACACACACACACACACACACACACAGCGCTGCTTTCAGATGGCCTGAATAGTTTCCGCGCTCCGGCCCCGCCTGGAAATTGAATTCCCCCTCTGAGTTAACCCATTCTGACCTGAGAAAAAGTTCTTCTAAATCCTGACAGTTTTCTGAAATTCCTATGTTTCTAGGCCTATATCACTCAATATTTCATGTCAAGGACCCCAACAATTATCTGTAATTGACCTCCGAGACCCCCCATCTGAAAATGTTGTTCCAGGGACCCTCCAAGAAGCAAAGATTTGAGTTAAAAAACATTCATTCTGAAAGAATATATTCCAAATTTGAGGCACATTTTCAACGATTTAAAAAAAAAATAGCAGACCTACAAGCTCTTAGCGCGCCACTCGGTGGCGCGCTATGAGCTTGTAGATCTGCTATTTTTAAATAGCTAAAGCATAACGTAATGCTAACACCAAAAGGGGTTCCCGCGCAGAATGAGTTAATGCAGCCGTTGTAGAGAATATCATGAAAGGACAAGGCAATTAAGTTGAGATATAAAAAAACAATATATTTCACTCAGGAAAACCACATTTTAGCCCTTAGGATGTTTAGCATAAAAAGAAAAGGGAGGAAAAAGGTCACATAAACTCTTATTATACAGTCGAGAGGCAGATGCACAGAGCAGGGAGGATGTCCCTCAGGGTGCAGATTGGAGTCCTGTTTCTGTGGGCGAGAAACCCCTTTTGGTGTTTTAAGCATTGTGTTATACTTTAGCTATTGAAAAATAGCAGATCTACAAGCTCATAGCGCGGCACTGAGTGCCGCGCTATGAGCTTGTAGGTTTGCTATTAGAAAAATCGTCAAAATGTGGCGCAAATCTTTGAGTATATATATATATATATATATATATATATATTCTTTCACAGCGAACGTTTTTAACTCAAATCTTTGCTTCTGGGGGGGAATAACATATTTTCAGAGAGGGGTCGGTGGCATATTACATATAATTTTTGGGGTCCTTGACATGAAATATTGAGCACCACACCCCTGATACAGAAACATAAGGTTTTTCAGAAAACTGTCAGGATTTTGAAGACATTCTTTAAAAATTCAGCCCTAAATGGGTTTAATCACTGGAACCTCGGCATCCATATTTGGGGGAAACATTGGCGAACAATAGCAGATCTACAAGCTCTGCTACGAGTTGTGACTTTTGAGCTTGTATATTGGCTAGCAGGCTAGCATGCTGACATCCCCTAAACTCTTCTGCCACGTTGTGCACACAGAGAAACAGAAGGCACACGTACGTACATCTGTGTAAAGAGCCAGTGAGTCTCGCTCTCTGCCTCCGCCACTTCCTCATCGAGTGATGTATAATGTTACCCTTAAACAAACATGTCAACTCCATGTCATTGTAACAAAGATATATCGATTTTTCTAATGCCATACAAGCGCAAATATCCTGGCTCGGCCAATATAATGAGGGGGAAGGGGGGGGGGGGGAGGTGGAACCAGATTTGAATTCTGTTTGGAAACCTCACCGACTTCTGTGTATAAATGATGGTTCCACATTACATTATAGGTTGTTTTTGGGTAATGCATTTTTTTCCTCCACATTAGTTACATTTCCACCATTTAAAATGACCTGTTGACCTCTCTCAAAAACATGTGGGCAGATGTATACACTTTCCTTTCCGTTTGCATCTGTATCTAGTGCTTTATTCTCACTAAAAATATATTTTGCAGGAAAAGTATCGACTGCAATATGCACTTTTTCGGCAAGAAGATTATTTATGCTATGCAGGAGAATCATAATATGATTTATTCATGTCTCCTGACTCTTCACTTAATGGTTAACCCATTCTGACCTGAGATCAGATTCATACGAGGTTTCCACTGGACACAAGCTGGTCTGATGAACCCATTCTGACCTGAGATCAGATTCTAAAAATGTCAGTCGTTCTTTGATTCTTTTCAAAAATAGCAGACCTACAAGCTCGTAGCGCGCCACTCGGTGGCGCGCTATGAGCTTGTAGATCTGCTATTTTTCAATAGCTAAAGCATAACATGATGCTAACACCAAAACGGGTTCCCGTTCAGAATGGTTTAAAGCAATGTGACTTTCACACTACACTTTAATGTAGGCGTTACCAAAGAAATGAAAGTAATTTAAGTTTTCCACCAACTGTTTGGCAGGTGATACCATAATTGATAAATGCCAGCAGGCACAATATTGGACATGTCAGTCAACGTTCTAATAAAAAAGCTCATTTCTGCAAGACTCAATACGTCTTGCAGAAATGAGCTTTTTTTGTTGTTGTTTTTTTGACACCTTTTTTCCCGTTGTCTGCCGTCACCGTACAGGACAGCTGTCAAGAGTGTGTGTGTGTGTGTGTGTGTGTGTGTGTGTGTGTGTGTGTGTGTGTGTGTGTGTGTGTGTGTGTGTGTGTGTGTGTGTGTGTGTGTGTGTGTGTGTGTGTGTGTGTGTGTGTGTGTGTGTGTGTGTGTGTGTGTGTGTGTGTGTGTGTGTGTGTGTGTGTGTGTGTGTGTGTGTGTGTGTTTTGAGACTTCGCTGTTGTGAGGACCGTTGTCCTGGACCGCACGATATAAACTATTGTTTTATACTCTTACAATTAGCGATGCACCGAAAGGGAATTTATTGGCCGAAACCCAATATATATATTTTTTTTCCTACCATTGCTGTCATGGCCGTACCTTAAAGCTACCTGCTTTATGGCAAAACTTAAATTAAACAATAATCACTATTATGGGTCCATGAAACATTTATTCAGCTATTTTTAATACATTAATTACATACACTATTCTTTGATATATTTTCTGCCTATTCTGGCCGAAACCGAAATGGGCCGAAAATGCATTTTTTTTGCCATTTTCTGCTGAATATTTCCTGCGGACAAATATTCGGTGCATCATTACAATGTTATTATAAGAGTTAGGTTTTCAATTGGTAGAGGATTCAGGTTATTAATTAGTTATTTTTACATGCATTAGTACTTTGTACTAATTGTTTAGAGGTTAGCTTAATTAAGGGGTTAGGATTGGATTAATGCCTGATTTATAATTTCGTGCAACGACACAAACCTACAAGCTCACAATGCGTCGCAACAAGGACGTGTTGTAAGCTTCTCCCTTGGCAATGTTTGGCTTTATCGATTTACATTTCTTTAATTAAAAGTGTGAAAATGTTACTGCTAAAACTTATTCTGTCATTAAACCATTTTGGGTGGGAACCCCTTTTGGTGTTATAGCATCATGTCATGCTTTAGCTATTGAAAAATAGCAGATCTACAAGCTCATAGCGCGCCACCGAGTGGCGTGCTATGAGCTTGTAGATCTGCTATTTTTGAAAAATCAAAGAACGACTGACATAGAAACATAGCTTTTTCAGAAAACTGTCAGGATGTAGAAGACATTTTTTAGAATCTGATCTCGGGTCAAAATGGGTTAAATATGCATATTGTTTCCCCCCCAAAAAAAACACTTATGCAAAGTAATTTTTTCCTCAGATTGCATTCAGACTGCATTCATATAAATTCACTATCCTAAAATGTTGAAGTCCTCACAAGTATAGTGACGCAACCGTGTATGTGGGTGCTTAACCCATTCTGGACGGAAACCCCTTTTGGTGTCATATAAGCATTATGTTACACTTTAGCTATTGAAAAATAGCAGATCTGCAAGCTCATAGCGCGGCACTTGGTGCCGCGCTATGAGCTTGTAGGTCTGCTATTTTATTTTATCGTGAAAATGTTGGGCGCAAATCATTGAATATATATTCTTTCAGAGCGAACGTTTTCAACTCAAATCTTTGCTTCTGGAGGAGGTCCCTGGAACTACATATTTTCAGATGGGGGTCGGCGGCCAATTACATATAATTGTTGGGGTCCTGGACATGAAATATTGAACACCACTGACATGAACAGAGGTTTTTCAGTCAGGATTTAGAACATATATATATATATATATATATATATATATTTCAACGTCTGGTCTAAACGGGTTATTGCGGCGCACAGACAGCGCTCTCAACACCTCTAGGTCCGTACAAACCCTCCGTCAGGTGTTGGCATTTCTATCTTCATCCCAAACAGACAAACTGTTTTGGCTCGCTAGCAGAAGGTGTAATTATTCAAATGAAGTGTCGCACACACTCACTGAAATTAATTACTCAACGTTGCATATTTTAGCATTTTAAATTCCCTGGGAAATTGGGGGAGCGGTTGCTGCTAAAATGTCACTCGTATTAAAAATGAACTAGCGACGGGTGGGGGGGCAGTTGATTTACTGTATATTTATATATTTGTTTCCCATTTAACCCATTCTGAACGGGAACCCATTTTGGTGTTAGCTATTGAAAAATAGCAGATCTACAAGCTCATAGCGCGCCACCAAGTGGCGCGCTACGAGCTTGTAGCTCTGCTATTTTTTGAAAAATCGAAGAACGACTGACATTTTTTTTAAAATCTGATCTCAGGTCAGAATGGGTTAATCAGACCAGTGTGTGTGTCCAGTGGAAACCTCGTATGAATCTGATCTCAGGTCAGAATGGGTTAAAGCAACTTTGAGTACTTGAGGAAAAGTGTTCCTCGAACGTATTGTCGTCATTAGAAAATAATAACTCATACGGTATATACGTTGGCTTTGGAAAATAGCCCGATCTACACAAGGTCACGATCCGTCAAACGAGACCGATTTGAATGCCGTTCTGGAATGCCCGGGCGGCATTATGTGTGCTTCTCAATATGTCATGAGTGCCTTCACTGCCTTAACAATCATGTCTGAAACGCTGAGGAATACTTTGGTTTACGATATAGAGCGGGGTCCGTCCGACCGTTAAACGATTCTGGGCGGGATGTGCCGGGAACCCCTTTTGGTGTTAGCATTATGTTATGCTTTAGCTATTCAGAAATAGCAGATCTACAAGCTCATAGCGCGCCACCGAGTGGCGCGCTACGAGCTTGTAGGTCTGCTATTTTTTGTTTTAATCGAAGAACGACTGACATTGAAACATAGCTTTTTCAGAAAACTGTCAGGATGTAGAAGACATTTTTAGAATCTGATCTCAGGTCAGAATGGGTTAAACTGTATCTAGGATGCTCTCTCTCTCTCTGCGTTTTGTTGAGGAGTATTTTGTGGGAACGCCGCGCTGAGCGCTCAATCGGAACACCGTTTGGAACGCTGAATGACTATATCAAATGTCCCCGTAGTGAGGACATCTGCTTGTGTATAAGCCGTTTAGGTCCGACGTCGAAATTTGAAGAAAAAAAAAAAAGTCTTCTATGACAGTTTTCTGAAAAACCTTATGTTTCTGTATCAGTGGTGCTCAATATTTCATTTCAAGGACCCCCAAAAAGTATATGTAATATGCCTCTGCCCCCCCCCCCCCCCATCTGAAAACATGTTGTTCCAGGGACCCCCCAGAAGCAAAGATTTGAGTTAAAATGATCACTCTGTAATAATATATATATTCAATGATTTGAGGCACATTTTCACGATTTCTTTTTCAAAAATAGCAGACCTATACAAGCTCATGCCACGCTATGAGCTTGTAGATCTGCTATTTTTTCAATAGCTAAAGCATAACGTATACTGCTTTAAAAACACCAACAGGGTTTTCCCCGCCCAGAATGGGATAAACAGCTTGTGATGCGTACACACAGAGACCGCAGGGGGTTCGTTTTCATTTCTTAATTTTGACATGTGTGTGCCGTCTACGCACACACACAGAGACGCAGCGCACACATACACACGTCTATTTAACCCATTCTGACCTGAGATCAGATTCATACGAGGTTTCCGCCGGACAAACACTGGGTCTGATGAACCCATTCTGACCTGAGATCAGATTCTAAAAATGTCAGTCGCTCTTCGATTTAAAAAAAATAGCAGACCTACAAGCTCGTATCGCGCCACTCGGTGGCGCGATATGAGCTTGTAGATCTGCTATTTTTAAATAGCTAAAGCATAACATGATGCTGACACCAAAATGGGTGCCCGGTTTCAGATGGGGGTCGGAGGCCAATTACAGATCATTTTTGTGGTCCTTGACATGAAATATTGAGTGATATAAGCCTAGAAACATATGTATTAAAAAAAAAAAAAAAAAAAAAAAATCAGGCCTAAATGGGTTAAATAAGTTTGAGCCAAGTTCACTTTAAACTTGCCTCTCTCCACGGCTTGCCAAACTGGAAGATTTGCATTTTTCGCTCCTTAAAATGCTGCATTTTGTTTGGCTCGGGGAAAGCGTCTCTGATGCAAATATGTGTATGCGTTGTCAGTCTGGATTTTGAAAGCATCTGTTAACACTAATTACTGTTTGCATAATTTATAGCTAGTTTATTTGGCAAGGAGGGGAGACGCTGTGAATCCTAAAGAGTTATTGGAAATGTCATCTGTAATTGTGGTTATCTTTAGAGCCTGACCGATGGGGCTGGGCAATTAACCGCACAACCCATATTTAAAACCAATAACTTATAACGTTTTTTCTTATCCCATGATCCCACTAACCCAGTATCAATTATCTAATGTAATCCTGGGCGCTACACTTCCTCTGCCAACCTAGGGGGGGGCAGTGGACTGACCTCATGCTTTCTTCTATGCATGAGGAGTCCAAGCTGCTCCTTTCCTGTTGCCATTTCCAGCATAATTCTGTCCTGTGGATGATAGAAGTTATTTACAGGGATGCCCTGAGGGTAAAGAAGGCTTTAGAACGGCTGATGTCTCTCAATGTCCTCTAGTTCTAATGTCTCTTCATGTCCTCCAACAGGTCTTCAAGAGCGTGAAGTTATTCATGGAGAACAAAGAGCCTGGAGACGACCTGTTTGACCGTCTGACCGTGAGTCTGTCTGTCTTTCTGTCTGTCTGTCTGTCTGTCTGTCTGTCTGTCTGTCTGTCTGTCTGTCTGTCTGTCTGACTGACTGACTGACCTGTTTGAAATGGACTTTTATTCATTTTTGTTAAGTTTACAATTATGTTAAGCTTGGGATTTGGTGTAGGATCAGTTTTGAATCAGATACATGATTGGACATTTAGAGGTGAAGGTTTATGGTTAATTCCTGATTCATTATGATGTGTGTGTGCTATTGTGTATACAAAATCGCACCCGTGATTTAGCTCTCCCTCTCTCTCACATACGCGCATACGGACATTGCTGGTTGTAGGAGTGGTTTGCACCACTCAAAAAGGGGGATGAGAGCGTCGTGTGGTAGAGATGGAGAGAGTAGGGGCAGAGCACTGTGTTAGAGATGGAGAGAGTAGGGGCAGAACACTGTGGTAGAGATGGAGAGAGTAGGGGGCAGAACACTGTGTTAGAGATGGAGAGAGTAGGGGCAGAACACTGTGGTAGAGATGGAGAGAGTAGGGGGCAGAACACTGTGGTAGAGATGGAGAGAGTAGGGGCAGAGCACTGTGGTAGAGATGTAGAGAGTAGGGGCAGAGCACTGTGGTAGAGATGGAGAGAGTAGGGGCAGAGCACTGTGGTAGAGATGGAGAGAGTAGGGGCAGAGCACTGTGGTAGAGATGGAGAGAGTAGGGGCAGAGCACTGTGGTAGAGATGGAGAGAGTAGGGGCAGAACACTGTGGTAGAGATGGAGAGAGTAGGGGCAGAACACTGTGGTAGAGATGGAGAGAGTAGGGGCAGAGCACTGTGGTAGAGATGGAGAGAGTAGGGGCAGAGCACTGTGGTAGAGATGGAGAGAGTAGGGGCAGAACACTGTGGTAGAGATGGAGAGAGTAGGGGCAGAGCACTGTGGTAGAGATGGAGAGAGTAGGGGCAGAGCACTGTGGTAGAGATGGAGAGAGTAGGGGCAGAGCACTGTGGTAGAGATGGAGAGAGTAGGGGCAGAACACTGTGGTAGAGATGGAGAGAGTAGGGGCAGAACACTGTGGTAGAGATGGAGAGAGTAGGGGCAGAGCACTGTGGTAGAGATGGAGAGAGTAGGGGGCAGAGCACTGTGGTAGAGATGGAGAGAGTAGGGGCAGAACACTGTGGTAGAGATGGAGAGAGTAGGGGCAGAGCACTGTGGTAGAGATGGAGAGAGTAGGGGCAGAGCACTGTGGTAGAGATGGAGAGAGTAGGGGGCAGAGCACTGTGGTAGAGATGGAGAGAGTAGGGGCAGAGCACTGTGGTATAGATGGAGAGAGTAGGGGCAGAGCACTGTGGTAGAGATGGAGAGAGTAGGGGCAGAGCACTGTGGTAGAGATGGAGAGAGTAGGGGGCAGAGCACTGTGGTAGAGATGGAGAGAGTAGGGGCAGAGCACTGTGGTAGAGATGGAGAGAGTAGGGGCAGAGCACTGTGGTAGAGATGTAGAGAGTAGGGGCAGAACACTGTGGTAGAGATGGAGAGAGTAGGGGCAGAACACTGTGGTAGAGATGGAGAGAGTAGGGGCAGAGCACTGTGGTAGAGATGGAGAGAGTAGGGGGCAGAGCACTGTGGTAGAGATGGAGAGAGTAGGGGCAGAGCACTGTGGTAGAGATGGAGAGAGTAGGGGCAGAGCACTGTGGTAGAGATGGAGAGAGTAGGGGCAGAACACTGTGGTAGAGATGGAGAGAGTAGGGGCAGAGCACTGTGGTAGAGATGGTAGAGAGTAGGGGCAGAGCACTGTGGTAGAGATGGAGAGAGTAGGGGCAGAGCACTGTGGTAGAGATGGAGAGAGTAGGGGCAGAACACTGTGGTAGAGATGGAGAGAGTAGGGGGCAGAGCACTGTGGTAGAGATGGAGAGAGTAGGGGCAGAGCACTGTGGTAGAGATGGAGAGAGTAGGGGCAGAGCACTGTGGTAGAGATGGAGAGAGTAGGGGCAGAACACTGTGGTAGAGATGGAGAGAGTAGGGGCAGAGCACTGTGGTAGAGATGGTAGAGAGTAGGGGCAGAGCACTGTGGTAGAGATGGAGAGAGTAGGGGCAGAGCACTGTGGTAGAGATGGAGAGAGTAGGGGCAGAGCACTGTGGTAGAGATGGAGAGAGTAGGGGCAGAGCACTGTGGTAGAGATGAGATGGAGAGAGTAGGGGCAGAGCACTGTGGTAGAGATGGAGAGAGTAGGGGCAGAGCACTGTGGTAGAGATGGAGAGAGTAGGGGCAGAGCACTGTGGTAGAGATGGAGAGAGTAGGGGCAGAGCACTGTGGTAGAGATGGAGAGAGTAGGGGCAGAGCACTGTGGTAGAGATGGAGAGAGTAGGGGCAGAACACTGTGGTAGAGATGGTAGAGAGTAGGGGCAGAGCACTGTGGTAGAGATGGAGAGAGTAGGGGCAGAGCACTGTGGTAGAGATGGAGAGAGTAGGGGCAGAGCACTGTGGTAGAGATGGAGAGAGTAGGGGCAGAGCACTGTGGTAGAGATGGAGAGAGTAGGGGCAGAGCACTGTGGTAGAGATGGAGAGAGTAGGGGGCAGAGCACTGTGGTAGAGATGGAGAGAGTACGGGCAGAGCACTGTGGTAGAGATGTAGAGAGTAGGGGGCAGAGCACTGTGGTAGAGATGGAGAGAGTAGGGGCAGAGCACTGGTAGAGATGGAGAGAGTAGGGGGCAGAGCACTGTGGTAGAGATGGAGAGAGTAGGGGCAGAGCACTGTGGTAGAGATGGAGAGAGTAGGGGCAGAGCACTGTGGTAGAGATGGAGAGAGTAGGGGCAGAGCACTGTGGTAGAGATGGAGAGAGTAGGGGCAGAGCACTGTGGTAGAGATGGAGAGAGTAGGGGCAGAGCACTGTGGTAGAGATGTAGAGAGTAGGGGCAGAACACTGTGGTAGAGATGTAGAGAGTAGGGGGCAGAGCACTGTGGTAGAGATGGAGAGAGTAGGGGCAGAGCACTGTGGTAGAGATGGAGAGAGTAGGGGCAGAGCACTGTGGTAGAGATGGAGAGAGTAGGGGCAGAGCACTGTGGTAGAGATGGAGAGAGTAGGGGCAGAGCACTGTGGTAGAGATGGAGAGAGTAGGGGCAGAGCACTGTGGTAGAGATGGAGAGAGTAGGGGCAGAGCACTGTGGTAGAGATGTAGAGAGTAGGGGCAGAACACTGTGGTAGAGATGGAGAGAGTAGGGGCAGAGCACTGTGGTAGAGATGGAGAGAGTAGGGGCAGAGCACTGTGGTAGAGATGGAGAGAGTAGGGGCAGAGCACTGTGGTAGAGATGGAGAGAGTAGGGGCAGAGCACTGTGGTAGAGATGGTAGAGAGTAGGGGGCAGAGCACTGTGGTAGAGATGGAGAGAGTAGGGGGCAGAACACTGTGGTAGAGATGGAGAGAGTAGGGGCAGAGCACTGTGGTAGAGATGGAGAGAGTAGGGGCAGAACACTGTGGTAGAGATGGAGAGAGTAGGGGGCAGAACACTGTGGTAGAGATGGAGAGAGTAGGGGGCAGAACACTGTGGTAGAGATGGAGAGAGTAGGGGCAGAACACTGTGGTAGAGATGGAGAGAGTAGGGGCAGAACACTGGTAGAGATGGAGAGAGTAGGGGCAGAGCACTGTGGTAGAGATGGAGAGAGTAGGGGCAGAGCACTGTGGTAGAGATGGAGAGAGTAGGGGCAGAGCACTGTGGTAGAGATGGAGAGAGTAGGGGCAGAGCACTGTGGTAGAGATGGAGATGGAGAGAGTAGGGGCAGAACACTGTGGTAGAGATGGAGAGAGTAGGGGCAGAACACTGGTAGAGATGGAGATGGAGAGAGTAGGGGCAGAACACTGTGGTAGAGATGGAGAGAGTAGGGGCAGAGCACTGTGGTAGAGATGGAGAGAGTAGGGGCAGAGCACTGTGGGAGAGATGGAGAGAGTAGGGGCAGAGCACTGTGGTAGAGATGGAGCGTCTGACTGAGGCAGGTGACAGCCTCTCTCTGTCAGAGGGGCGACGGCGCTGGTGGGAGGTGGGCTGGTTAATGTGCTGCCATGGGCAGGCTGTGAGCAGTGTTGTTTTCGTCGACTACCTTTTTCCACTGACAAAAAAACGAATGGAAACTAAATGAAAACTAAGCTACGATGACTAAAACTAAGACTAAATATACTGACAATTTCGTCGACAAATAAAAACTAGACTAAAATGTTAGGAAGGGACTAGTGGACAAGCGATCCACTATAAGTCATTTTACTCTTGGTTGCATGCTGAAAATAGCCAATCTACAAGCTCACAACGCGTCGCATTGTGAGCTTGTAGATCGGCTATTTTCAGCAAGTGTAAAAACACTCATTACGACGGCTTCAAGGCCCACCAAAACACATTTTAGTCGACTAAATCACCTGTATATTTAGTCGACTAAAATCTTATGACATTTAGTCGACTAAAACTAGACTAACACTGAGACATTTCCAGGTGACTAAAATGTGACTAAAACTAAATGAAGTTTCAGTCCAAAGACTATGACTAAACTAAAATAGAAATTTGCTGCCAAAAACAACACTGGCTGTGAGTGACGGGCCCTGAAAGGCCAGTCCACAGGGAGGGGAGAGGAGGAGGAGGAGGAGGAGGAGGAGGAGGAGGAGGAGGGGAGGGGAGGGGAGAGGAGGGGAGAGGAGGAGGAGGAGGAGGAGGAGGAGGAGGAGGAGGAGGAGGAGGAGGAGGAGAGGGGAGGGGAGGGGAGGGGAGGAGGAGGAGGAGGAGGAGGAGGAGGAGGCTGTAGGAGGGGAGATAAGTGGCCCTGATGCTTCAGGCCGGGGGAAAAGGTTACGCGACATGACGGAGGAATGCCGCCGGGTGTGGGAGAAAAAAAAAAGGTTTTTGTTTCTTGTTTTCTTTCTTTCTTTCTTTCTTTGGTTGTCTTTTATTTATTTATTTTAGCGACAACCTCGCCAGGGGGTTTTATGGCCGGGCAAAGATGGAAAAGTACAATAGAGACCTAGTGAAATGAAGAATGTCCTTCACACTGTGGCCATCGTATGGGCATACCTAACAATGGGAACATCTGTGTGTATCTTTATATACGCACACTGTGCATTTTGGCTCGGTACAAGAGTATTTTCTTTTTAAAGGTTTTATGACATTCATTTTAATTTATTTTTCTTTTTTCTTTTAGGTTTTATGACCTCAATTACACCCAAAAAACCTGAACTTTGAACATTCAGTGGATTTTCTTTGGGGTTTTTTGGGCCTTTTGAGCTACAATGAAAACAGGCAACACAGTGAAACAGTGACATCTGCTGGCAAATCCCATTGACATATATGGGATTTGCAGTAAGTGCCGGCAAATCAGAGCACCTGTTTGAGCCAGAAAACCCCAAAAAGTTCATGTTTTTTGGGTGCAATTGATAGAAAACCTAAAAAAAAACAAGAACAATTCCAAAACCTTTTTTTTAATGTCACAATCCCTTTAACACGATCAGTGCCGGAAGTTCTTCAAAATAAGAGCTCTGGGGGTGCCAGAGTTGTCTGGTCGCTTTTACTCTGAAACCCACGACCCGGAAACGATCCACTAAAAAAATAAGTTTACTTTACATTGCTAGCTTACATTGCAATCGATTTAATTTATACGATATATGATCCAAAAAAACGTTCATATTCTGCGGGAGAGAGACGGATGAGGAGCAGAAATGAAGCGCCAGCATATCGATCCGTTCATCACCACGGAGAGCGCCCTGGATTAGGAGATACGAGTCATTCTTTCTGCCGCGCTAACAGCTAAAGGCTCATACATAGTCTGGATTTACGGTGGTGGGGTGACTACCGAACTACAGCATGACGTCACTGAGCCGCGGTGAAGAGCAAACCACCGCTCCAGCCCTTCTCTCTGTTTTTACTCACCACCGCTCAACGTTATTTCAGCTCCGGTGGTCAGCTCACCACCGGAGCGGTGTTCATCTCACCACCGAAAATCCAGACTATGAATGGGCCTTAAGTCAACGGTAAGCTAATTGTAGTGCAGAGCGTAGCATACGGTAGCTGAAAGGCGAACTGACCAAAAAAAAAGGAAACATTTCTGAATATTCTTATCTCGCCCGGTATCATTGAGGATGTGGCAACGTCCTACTGTACGGAATCGGTTAACCCATTCTGAACGGGAACCCATTTTGGGGTCAGCATCATGTTATGCTTTAGCTATTGAAAAATAGCAGATCTACAAGCTCATAGCGCGCCACCGAGTGGCGCGCTACGAGCTTGTAGGTCTGCTATTTTTGAAAAATCAAAGAGCGACTGACATTTTTAGAATCTGATCTCAGGTCAGAATGGATTAATCAGACCAGTGTGTGTCCAGTGGAAACCTCGTACCACTTACCCTAACCCCTTACATAGCATTTCTGTTGGCTTAGATAGCATTTGACACAGACTTATAGCATGTTATGTAGACAGCACTATAATTGTATTGTATATAGTCATAGCACGCCATAGTACATATGTATAGCATAGTAGTGAATATGTATAGTTTATTATGTATAGTGTATGTATAGTTTCATCATATAGATATTCCACTGTTACCTTCTTATCTTACGCATGTTTCATGATAAATGCTTTTATGTGATGTATTCCCATGCTTTTGTTCTTGCCTAAATGTAAGTCGCTCTGGATTAAGAGCGTCTGCTAAATGCCTAAATTGTAAATTGTAAATTGTAATCTGATCTCAGGTCAGAATCGGTTAATCATGCAACGTTTGGGTCCCTCCGGGCCTTCTTCAGGCATGATGAAACAGATAATACTGTACCGAGCAGATACAGTGTGTGGGTGTATTCTGTTCCTTTCATTGATGTCCACTGGCCTACGCACCTGTGCAGGCGTACGCCTGATTTCTAGGAAGTTCTTTTTTCTACAGTGTATTTTTATATCAAAAGTCCAATTTTAATTACTTCCTTTGAAGGAAAGCGTGCTGCAGGATGATGACTTGTCGAGTCCTGCATGAATACAAATGAAGCTTGATTTCATGCACGTCTCGGTTTATTCCCATTACTACACATCTGTCGGAACACAGCTGCTTCTGATTACAGGACGTCTCCGTTTTTAATCTCATTCCAGATGACATCCAGACAGGGAATTATAATCTCATTCAAGATGACATCCATACTCATTTTAAACGTATTCAGCACGCTGAAACATGTATAGGTTTGGATTAATAATGCAAAATGCAAAAACAGCCTATCTACAAGCTCACAAGTTCAACATGGCAGGGTGATGTGGGGGTGTTGGATGGAGAGGGTGAGGACAGGGTGATGTGGGGGTGTTGGATGGAGAGGGTGATGTGATGTGTGGGTGTTGGATGGAGAGGGTGATGTGATGTGGGGGTGTTGGATGGAGAGGGTGAGGACAGGGTGATGTGGGGGTGTTGGATGGACAGGGTGATGTGATGTGGGGGTGTTGGATGGAGAGGGTGATGTGATGTGGGGTGTTGGATGGAGAGGGTGATGTGATGTGGGGGTGTTGGATGGACAGGGTGATGTGATGTGGGGGTGTTGGATGGACAGGGTGATGTGATGTGGGGGTGTTGGATGGACAGGGTGAGGTGATGTGGGGGTGTTGGATGGAGAGGGTGATGTGATGTGGGGGTGTTGGATGGACAGGGTGAGGTGATGTGGGGGTGTTGGATGGAGAGGGTGATGTGATGTGGGGGTGTTGGATGGACAGGGTGATGTGATGTGGGGGTGTTGGATGGACAGGGTGAGGTGATGTGGGGGTGTTGGATGGAGAGGGTGATGTGATGTGGGGGTGTATGATGGACAGGGTGATGTGATGTGGGGGTGTTGGATGGACAGAGTGATGTGATGTGTGGGTGTTGGATGGAGAGGGTGATGTGATGTGGGGGTGTTGGATGGAGAGGGTGATGTGATGTGGGGGTGTTGGATGGACAGGGTGATGTGATGTGGGGGTGTTGGATGGACAGAGTGATGTGATGTGGGGGTGTTGGATGGACAGGGTGATGTGATGTGTGGGTGTTGGATGGAGAGGGTGATGTGATGTGTGGGTGTTGGATGGAGAGGGTGATGTGATGTGTGGGTGTTGGATGGAGAGGGTGATGTGATGTGGGGGTGTTGGATGGACAGAGTGATGTGATGTGGGGGTGTTGGATGGACAGGGTGAGGTGATGTGGGGTGTTGGATGGAGAGGGTGATGTGATGTGGGGTGTTGGATGGAGAGGATGAGGTGATGTGGGGTGTTGGATGGAGAGGGTGATGTGATGTGGGGTGTTGGATGGAGAGGGTGAGGTGATGTGGGGTGTTGGATGGAGAGGGTGATGTGATGTGGGGGTGTTGGATGGACAGGGTGATGTGATGTGTGGGTGTTGGATGGACAGGGTGATGTGATGTGGGGGTGTTGGATGGACAGAGTGATGTGATGTGGGGGTGTTGGATGGACAGGGTGAGGTGATGTGGGGTGTTGGATGGAGAGGGTGAGGTGATGTGGGGGTGTTGGATGGAGAGGGTGATGTGATGTGGGGTGTTGGATGGAGAGGATGAGGTGATGTGGGGTGTTGGATGGAGAGGATGAGGTGATGTGGGGGTGTTGGATGGACAGGGTGATGTGATGTGGGGGTGTTGGATGGACAGGGTGATGTGATGTGGGGGTGTTGGATGGAGAGGGTGATGTGATGTGGGGGTGTTGGATGGACAGGGTGATGTGATGTGGGGGTGTTGGATGGAGAGGGTGATGTGATGTGGGGGTGTTGGATGGACAGGGTGATGTGATGTGGGGGTGTTGGATGGAGAGGGTGATGTGATGTGGGGGTGTTGGATGGAGAGGGTGATGTGATGTGGGGGTGTTGGATGGAGAGGGTGATGTGGGGGTGTTGGATGGAGAGGGTGATGTGATGTGGGGGTGTTGGATGGACAGGGTGATGTGATGTGGGGGTGTTGGATGGAGAGGGTGATGTGATGTGGGGGTGTTGGATGGAGAGGGTGATGTGATGTGTGGGTGTTGGATGGAGAGGGTGATGTGATGTGTGGGTGTTGGATGGAGAGGGTGATGTGATGTGGGGGTGTTGGATGGACAGAGTGATGTGATGTGGGGGTGTTGGATGGACAGGGTGAGGTGATGTGGGGTGTTGGATGGAGAGGGTGAGGTGATGTGGGGGTGTTGGATGGAGAGGGTGAGGTGATGTGGGGTGTTGGATGGAGAGGGTGATGTGATGTGGGGTGTTGGATGGAGAGGATGAGGTGATGTGGGGTGTTGGATGGAGAGGATGAGGTGATGTGGGGGTGTTGGATGGACAGGGTGATGTGATGTGGGGGTGTTGGATGGACAGGGTGATGTGATGTGGGGGTGTTGGATGGAGAGGGTGATGTGATGTGGGGGTGTTGGATGGACAGGGTGATGTGATGTGGGGGTGTTGGATGGAGAGGGTGATGTGATGTGGGGGTGTTGGATGGAGAGGGTGATGTGATGTGGGGGTGTTGGATGGACAGGGTGATGTGATGTGGGGGTGTTGGATGGAGAGGGTGATGTGATGTGGGGGTGTTGGATGGAGAGGGTGATGTGATGTGGGGGTGTTGGATGGAGAGGGTGATGTGGGGGTGTTGGATGGAGAGGGTGATGTGATGTGGGGGTGTTGGATGGACAGGGTGATGTGATGTGGGGGTGTTGGATGGAGAGGGTGATGTGATGTGGGGGTGTTGGATGGAGAGGGTGATGTGATGTGGGGGTGTTGGATGGACAGAGTGAGGTGATGTGGGGGTGTTGGATGGAGAGGGTGATGTGATGTGGGGTGTTGGATGGAGAGGGTGATGTGATGTGGGGGTGTTGGATGGACAGGGTGATGTGATGTGGGGGTGTTGGATGGAGAGGGTGATGTGATGTGTGGGTGTTGGATGGAGAGGGTGATGTGATGTGGGGGTGTTGGGTGGAGAGGGTGATGTGATGTGGGGGTGTTGGATGGAGAGGGTGATGTGATGTGGGGGTGTTGGGTGGAGAGGGTGATGTGATGTGGGGGTGTTGGATGTAGAGGGTGATGTGATGTGTGGGTGTTGGATGGAGAGGGTGATGTGATGTGGGGGTGTTGGATGGACAGGGTGATGTGATGTGGGGGTGTTGGATGGAGAGGGTGATGTGATGTGTGGGTGTTGGATGGAGAGGGTGATGTGATGTGTGGGTGTTGGATGGAGAGGGTGATGTGATGTGGGGGTGTTGGATGGAGAGGGTGATGTGGGGGTGTTGGATGGAGAGGGTGATGTGGGGGTGTTGGATGGAGAGGGTGAGGTGATGTGGGGGTGTTGGATGGCGAGGGTGATGTGATGTGGGGGTGTTGGATGGAGAGGGTGATGTGATGTGGGGGTGTTGGATGGCGAGGGTGATGTGATGTGTGGATGTTGGATGGAGAGGGTGATGTGATGTGTGGGTGTTGGATGGAGAGGGTGATGTGATGTGGGGGTGTTGGATGGAGAGGGTGATGTGATGTGTGGATGTTGGATGGAGAGGGTGATGTGATGTGTGGGTGTTGGATGGAGAGGGTGATGTGATGTGGGGGTGTTGGATGGAGAGGGTGATGTGATGTGGGGGTGTTGGATGGAGAGGGTGATGTGATGTGTGGATGTTGGATGGAGAGGGTGATGTGATGTGTGGGTGTTGGATGGACAGGGTGATGTGATGTGGGGGTGTTGGATGGAGAGGGTGAGGACAGCAGGGTTAAGTGGCTGCCTGGTGAGGTGAGGAGATGGAACAAGCTGTTTGAGAGGGAGGGGGAGAGGTGAGTGTTGCTCTACAGAGAGAGAGAGAGAGAGAGAGAGAGAGAGAGAGAGAGAGAGAGAGAGAGGTTCTGTTAACCATCCTCCGTCTAGACATTCTAATGATCACAAAAAAACATATATTACAATTATTTTACCTACTTTTATTAGGGTAAAGGTCAAGTATTAGGATAAAATACATTAACCTGTGTCCAGACATTTTTTATTTGTGTGAATTTCAGCCTCTGTGGGGGGTATTTATATGCAAATATCATGACCAATGGCATTGAAATGGCATTGCAATGAACATCACTGATGACGTTTAGGTGAAAAAAGAACAGAAAAAAATAATAATAATTTAGTAATTAAATAAAATAAGATTGTTGCTAAAAAGCAACGCTGGGTCTTAGGGGGCTAAGACTAAATGAAAACTATTCAAGAGACTAATGACTAAAACTAAAATTTAAAATGTACTGCCAAAAAACAACACTGGAACAAAGAAGGCATCAAACTTCTTGTCTGTTTGGTTAGCTTTTGAAGCACTCCGTTGAATCACATAGTTGCGAACGCAGTGATTGCGAACGCAGTGATTGCGAACGCAGTGATTGCGAACGCAGTGAGCACTAACTATGAGAGCCTGGTCTGTCTGTCTGTGTGTGTGTGTGTGTCTGTGTGTGTGTGTCTGTCTGTCCCGCTGTGACACCACCCGCCCGCCACCAGAGGGCACAGCTGTATCACACAAAACGCACGCACGCACGCACTCACACACACACACACACACACACACACACACACACACACACACACACACACACACACACACACACACACACACACACAACTTAACTTAAAAAAAAACGTAACTTAAAAAAACTTAACTTAAAAAAAACTTTAAAAACACTTAACTTCAAAAAACTTAACTTAAAAATAAAATCTTAAAAACTTAAAAAAAACACAAAAAAACTTAACTTAAAAAAAAAACTTTAAAAACACTTAACTTCAAAAAACTTAACTTCAAAATAAAATCTTAAAAAAACACAAAAAAGAGAACTTTAAAAAGAAAACCTTAAAAAAGTATGTAATTCATTCTAATTGTTGTTATTGCCATTTACGAGCTGCGTTCGCTTCCCGCGTTTGCGCGTCTTACTTGTTCATATTCACAGCGGAGCTGTAGCTGCTCTGTGGATTCAATCACTCTGTTAGTCTGTTCATTACCCTGGTGTCAGCGCTACTGGCACGTCTAGTGGCACTGATGTTTTTCCTAGCAAATTTAGATTTTAGTTTCAGTCATGGTCTCTTCAATAGTTTTCAATTAGTTTCAGTCACATTTTAGTCAGCCGGAATGTTTTAGTGTTGGTCTAGTTTTAGTCGACTAAATATACAGTTGATTTAGTCGACTAAAATGTAGTCGACTAAAATGTAGTTTGGTGGGTGTCGATGCAATCGTAATGACTGTTTTCAGCATGCAACCAAGTGCAAAATGACTTATACTGGATCTCTTGTCCACTAGTCCCTTCCTAACATTTTAGTCTAGTTTTTATTTGTTGCCGAAATTGTCAATATATTCAGTCATAGATTTTTAGTCGAAGAATGCAGGCAATTTTTTTTTCTTTTTTTTGCGTGATCCGATGGTGCCCCCCCCCACGTCGCTATTTTGAAAGAATGAAAGGGCACATAATGTGTTAACCCATTCTGAACGGGCACCCATTTTGGTTTCAGCATCATGTTATGCTTTATCTATTGAAAAATAGCAGATCTACAAGCTCATATCGCGCCACCGAGTGGCGCAATACGAGCTTGTAGGTCTGCTATTTTTTGAAAAATCGAAGAACGACTGACATTTTTAGAATCTGATCTCAGGTCAGAATGGGTTAATCAGACCAGTGTATGTCCATGTGGAAACCTCGTATGAATCTGATCTCAGGTCAGAATGGGTTAATCAGACCAGTGTATGTCCATGTGGAAACCTCGTATGAATCTGATCTCAGGTCAGAATGGGTTAATCAGACCAGTGTATGTCCATGTGGAAACCTCGTATGAATCTGATCTCAGGTCAGAATGTGTTAACAGACTCTTGTTTGAGGAACTTCAATGCCTTGACATTCTGTGTTGAATGACCTTCAGGCACTTCTTTGCATCATTGCCGCCCCGGAGCTATGGTAGAAAAATACTGATTTATTTATGTAGTCACAATACCACAGTGCAGAAAGGAGTGTTTTGAGTCCTGCATAATGCATATAGTTTTTACTTAAACTTGAGTGAAACTACTAAAGTATTGCCGTCAAAATATAGTTTCAATGCTAAAGTACTAAAACAACTTTTTATTGAAAAGCATATCTAGAAGAACATTGTTAGCTTAATTGCATCATCATTGTCAGCAACTCAAATCGGCAAGCAGATTAAGAGAGTTTTGCCAGGAAACCTATAGTGTAGCATCCTTATATATAGCGTGGTGATGGTAAATAACCCATCAGAGGTTGTGATGTGTCTCTTCTGCAGACGGGTCTGGCCCAAAGCACTGCTGGGTGGGCGTTTTACAGAAAACCAAAAAAAAAAAAAGTGAGATTGATTGTTCCACTTTCTTCCGGTTTGTGCTAAACGCCCACACGGCGCTTTGGGACCAGTTCAGACCGGTCTGCTGAAGACATGATAAGCCTGGTTTACCAGGCTAGACATTATAAACCACAGTGAGAAGAGGTTCCAATACTTTTTTTTTTTGGGGGGGGGGAAACGGATGCAACTGCAGGGCACACACTCACAGGAATAGTCCTAAAGGTAAATATATATCTAAACGGTATCTTTCTTTTGAGTGGTGCAACCACTCCTACAACCAGCAATGTCCGTGTACCTGTATGTATGTATGTATGTATCAGTGAGCACGAGTGGTGTGCGCATGCGTGAAACCAACAATGGCCATGTCCACCCAGCTATGTGTGGGCAACCTATGTGGCGTTAATGAGCATCCGTATGAGTACCAGTAGGGGCGCTGTTGTGCCATGCACAGAGAGAGAGAGAGAGAGACCCCCCCACTCGGTTCACACGAGGGGTGCAGAACTACAGCCTGTAGTTCTGTAGCTGCCGGTGTGAACACCATATTAGAACAGCCTGTAGTTCTGTAGCTGCCGGTGTGAACACCATATTAGAACAGCCTGTAGTTCTGTAGCTGCCGGTGTGAACACCATATTAGAACAGCCTGTAGTTCTGTAGCTGCCGGTGTGAACGCCATATTAGAACAGCCTGTAGTTCTGTAGCTGCCGGTGTGAACGCCATATCAGAACAGCTGTGGATTGGACCGTGATATTCATTCATGATGCATCATAATCATCTTTATCCATGTCTCAATCCATTAAGCAGAGATTAAAATTGCCTGTGTTTTATTAGTCATTTTGGCTAAATCTGTCGGACAACGATCACCATTGAACCCCCTCCCCCTTCCCCCCACCCAGGGGCGGCCTTAGGAATCTGGAGGCCCGTTTCAAGACCAAATAGGAGGCCCCCATATACCTATGACATCATTATTTTGTTGATACAGCCGTATATTGATACGAATACTTTGACTGTTCAATATCACACGCAGCCATTACTCTCGACAATTAGCAACAACACCTTTCCTCATCCTGTCGTCCCTTCACAATTAAAGTGTCTCCCCTTTACCCCCCAATGGGAGGATGTAGCCTACATGTTGTTTAAGCTCCGGAGTCCAGACCCATGCCTCTCCGAGCCTCCGACGGACCGCCGTTGCGGGGTAGCAAGGGAGCAAGTTACCCTGGCTGCGCAGCTGCGCTGCAGTCTGCAGAAACAGACTGATCTACAAGCTCTCAACGCCTAGCGAACGGAGCTGCAAAAACAGGCAGGACGCGGCGCCTTGAGAGCTTGTAGATCTGGCTTTTTTGCAACCTGCAGTGAGCTGTTCTCACTTTACTTTTATGACACGAATACATCGTTAATCGGCGAATATTTGTCAGCCGATGGGCGGTTGAAAAAAATTGGCATATCGCCCAAACTTAGTTCTTAATCCACTGTTTTCCATTAAAACGTCTTTGTCCTATACTGTCCAGTTGGGATTGTGTTGAAGTCCAGATACTTTTAGAGCTTCAATGCCATGTGCCATGTAATGTTGAACAATCCTTTTAGTTGTCTTTTTTGCATTGTTAATATTGTATTTGTGTTGTCTCAGCTTTGCAGCTATTGTTTTACTCGTTTCTCCGACATATTGCAAGCCACATTTTTCACATGTGATTACATAAACACAGTTGCTGGTGCTGGCTGTTATCTGTTGTTTAATCTCCAACGTGCGTTTTGTAGTTCTATTTTTAACTATTTGTTTGGGTTTGAAATATTCTGGTCTCTGGCGTGCTGGTGTGTTGATTCCTTTTAGCTTGCTGTGTACCAGATAGTCTAAGATTTTTTTTGTTCTGTAGGCCGAGTTTCGCGATTATTATTTTTTTGGCAAAAGGAGAAGGAAAAAAATCGAACTAACAATAAAGGACCAAGTCCTTTCAGGACTGCTTGGTCCTTTAAATAAAAAAAGATCATAGAAATAAATATACAATAAAGAGAGTTCCACCGTGTTCAGTTTGGAACATACAGACACAGGTTTGTGTTTCCACCGCATTGTATTGGACGGAACAATTGTCATTGTTCGATGCCTGAATGGTTAGAGAGCCTGTCTGGAGAGAAGGAGTCTCCTGAGGTTTGAATCTCAGTAAGTGATGCTGAGAGGTGGCTCACCATCAGGTGGGATGAGATGTTGATCCATCATTTCTTGATCTTTCTGCTGTTCCTTCGTCTGGAATGTGGTCTTGGTTGTTGTTATTGTCGTCTGTTGTCGTTGGTTGCCATGGCTGCCAGTTCCCACCTGATGCCGTGTGGGAGTTCTGATTGGTCCAGAGCGTACTGAATAACTTCTAGCTTACATAACGTCTTAAGACAAGGACTCAAGTCTAAGATGAACAGCTTATCAGAGATAGTGTGATCTCCTTTTGTTCCTCCAAAGAGGATGGTATGATCTCCCACAATGCAACAGCACATACCACGCATTGGACATGGTCCTTTCCCCTTGGGCTCAACCTTCTTCCAGGTGAAGGTCTCTGGACTGAATTTCCACACATCATTGAGGTTCTGGTTACCGTTCCAGCCACCAAATATGTACAGCTCTCCATTGTAGGTAAATGCTGAATGACACCAGCGTCCTTCTGGTAGAAGTTGTGCAGAAGGGGTGTCCAGCCAGGCGTTTGTCTCTGTGTCAAACACTCTGTTGTAGACCTCCTGGTACCACCTCCAGCCCCCGAATACAAACATCTTGGTACCAATGATGGTGGAGGAGTGAGCTGATGAAGCAGGAGGTGGAGTTCCTCTGGTGTTAATTAAAGTCCAGACCATTGTGCTGGTGTCCAACTTGTACATGTCATTAGTGTATCCAGGCAGCTTGGTGTGTCCTCCATGGATAAACATGACCTTCTCCAACACACAGGCTGAGTGGCATCTCCTCCCCTCTGGAACAGTCCCAGAAACCAAGGGTTGGAACCATCTGTGTGAGTCAACATCAAATGCATAAAGCACATTGCAGTAAAGCCTCCCTCCCCAGATGTAGACTGTATCTTCAACCAACACAGCTGTGTGGCCGTAGCGCATGGATGGAACCTCAAGGTGACCGTCTCCTCTTCCTGGTTCCACTGGAGGTAACTTCTTCCAGCATAAAGACACTGTGTTTAAGACATGGACATCCATCTGTCCCATGTTGTTGAAGGTCATTCCATCACAGCCTCCAAAGGAATACAGTTTGTTCCTCACTGCTACAGCAGCATGATGGGCTCGCTTTGGTCCTCCTGCTTTGGAAACGGTCCAAGACAACATCACTCTGTCTGTCTGTCTGTCTGTCTGTCTGTCTGTCTGTCTGTCTGTCTGTCTGTCTGTCTGTCTGTCTGTCTGTCTGTCTGTCTGTCTGTCTGTCTCTGTCTCTGTCTCTGTCTCTGTCTCTGTCTGTCTTCTCTACAGTCTTTATCTTTATCTACAGTCATTTTCAACACGGTGCATCATCTTATATCTTCTCGTGTGAAATCACACAAGACACAAACTGTTGCCATGCACGCCTTAACGACGCCAATTAGTGCAACCTTTGAACTCTATTGCTATATTTATTACTTCATTGTGGCTACCTTGGGGTCTATGGATCTATGGATCTATGGGTCTTCCACACGTATAGCATAGTATAGTATATATGTATAGTTTATAATATAGTTTCATTATATAGATATTCCACTGTTACGTTCTTAGCTTACGCATGTTTCATGATAAATGCTTTTTATGTGATGCATTCCCATGCTTTTTTGTTCTTGCTTAATGTAAATCACTCTGGATTAAGAGCGTCTGCTAAATGCCTAAATTGTAAATTGCTACAGCGTTCCCTAACACTGAGCTGTGTTGTATTTTGAGGCTGTGTGTGTGTGTGTGTGTGTGTGTGTGTGTGTGTGTGTGTGTGTGTGTGTGTGTGCGCACGTGTGTTCGCGCATGCGCGGAATGTGCTCAAGCTGACTTCGCTGAGCACGGAATGTGATGTATGGTGATAACAGTGCCGCTCACGTCACGTGGGTGTGATATTTTTCTCCATATCGCTGTGTGAGAGACAGTCCACTGAGCAACTCAAAGTGAGGCTGAATGACAAGCATTATGCATTCTGGCTCTTTGAGGGGAGCTAGCGCCCCCTATGGCCAGCTTGGTGTGTTTGTGTGTTCTCAGGGGCGGCCTTAGGAATCTGGAGGCCTGTTTCAAGACCAAATACCTATGACATCATTATTTTGTTGAGGCCCCCCTGAGGGTGGAGGCCCGTTTCAATTGAAACTGGTGAAACATACTTAAGGCCTCCTATGCCCCCACCCCATCCCCCCCCCCCCCCCCCCCCCCCCTGCACCGTTCGTATCGTGGAGAGACATAAGCGTTGTATCTCCTCTTGTCTCATTCTTATAACAATGTCATGCAAAAGTATTTATAAAACATATTGAACGTGAAACTGAAAGTATTGACAAAGAGCTGAAGTGACTAAATAATTCATTGGAACACAGGACCCCCCCCCCCCCCCCCTTCCTGAAAAGTAACCATTTTCGACATGCATGGTTTCCACCCAACCAGAACGATATATCATATCATATATCATATCATATATCTCTGTCACTGAATCAAATCTTTCTCTGTCTCTCTGCCAAGGTGAAAATGTCCTTCAGCCAGTCTGCACACACACACACACATTCACATTTCTATGTCTGTTTATGTTTGCCTCTGAAATCTGTCATCTTAATCTTATTTGTCACGTGTAGTTATGTGTCTAGTGCTGCCGGGGACTTGGGTGGGCCAGATTGTTGTTATACTTCGCAGAGGCATGTTACTTCTCCACAAAGTTAACAAAAAGCTTACGTATAAAAGTGTAGATTTGAAAGGAGGCTTCATCAGAAAGAAGATTAAAAAAATATATATATATATATATATATTGTGCTTTATCCTCTTGACTGCCATTCCTTAACCCATTCTGAAAGGGAACCCCTTTTGGTGTTTTAAGCAATTATATTATACTTTAGCTATTGAAATTTTTTTTTTTTTATCGTGAAAATGTGTCGCAAATCTTTGAAGATATATAAGATATATATATATATATATATTCATTCTTTCAGAGCAAACATTTTTAAGTTGAATCTTTGCTTCTATTTTCCGATGCGGGGTCGGCGGCCAATATAATTCTGGGGGGCCTTGACATGGTAAAAAGGTTGTGCACCAAACTGACATTATAGAAACATGAGGTTTTTCATGAAAACCGTCATGATTCTGAAGACATTTCTTTGTATAGAATGGAGCTCGGGTCTAAATGTATTTATGTCGGTCCAGCTTACTGTAGATAAAAGATAAAAGCTGTGAATGTGGCAATCTGTGTCTCCAGGTTGGCCTGTCGCCTATAGCCCTATAGGAGGGTGTCGGGGAGAAAATAACCCATTTAGACCTGACGTCAAAAAAAGTCTTCTAAATCCTGACAGTTTTCTGAAAAACCTCATGTTTCTGTCTCAGTCGTTCTCAAACATATTCATGTCAAGGACCCCCAAATATATATGACATTGGCCGCCGACCCCCATCTGAAAATATGTTGTTCCAGGGACCCCCCCCCAGTAGCGAAGATTTGAGTTAAAAACTCGCTCTGCAACAATATATATTTTCAAAGATTCCAGGCACATTTTCGCGATTTTTCAAAAAAATAGCAGACCTACAAGTTCATAGCGCGGGACTCGGTGCCGCGCTATGAGCTTGTAGATCTGCTGTTTTTTTTCAATAGCTAAAGTATAACATAATGTTTAAAACAACCAAAAGGGGTTCCCGCCCAGAATGGAATAATGGCATGTGGTGTTTCTCTGCTTCTGTGGAGGATTGATCATGTTGTAGACAGTAGAGACACAGAGCATGTGTTACGGCTTTATCGTCGCTGTGATTGGAGGATTGATCATGTTGTAGACAGTAGAGACACAGAGCATGTGTTACGGCTTTATCGTGGCTGTGATTGGAGGATTGATCATGTTGTAGACAGTAGAGACACAGAGCATGTGTTACGGCTTTATCGTCGCTGTGATTGGAGGATTGATCATGTTGTAGACAGTAGAGACACAGAGCATGTGTTACGGCTTTATCGTCGCTGTGATTGGAGGATTGATCATGTTGTAGACAGTAGAGACACAGAGCATGTGTTACGGCTTTATCGTGGCTGTGATTGGAGGATTGATCATGTTGTAGACAGTAGAGACACAGAGCATGTGTTACGGCTTTATCGTGGCTGTGATTGGAGGATTGATCATGTTGTAGACAGTAGAGACACAGAGCATGTGTTACGGCTTTATCGTCGCTGTGATTGGAGGATTGATCATGTTGTAGACAGTAGAGACACAGAGCATGTGTTACGGCTTTATCGTCGCTGTGATTGGAGGATTGATCATGTTGTAGACAGTAGAGACACAGAGCATGTGTTACGGCTTTATCGCCGCTGTGATTGGAGGATTGATCATGTTGTAGACAGTAGAGACACAGAGCATGTGTTACGGCTTTATCGTCGCTGTGATTGGAGGATTGATCATGTTGTAGACAGTAGAGACACAGAGCATGTGTTACGGCTTTATCGTGGCTGTGATTGGAGGATTGATCATGTTGTAGACAGTAGAGACACAGAGCATGTGTTACGGCTTTATCGTGGCTGTGATTGGAGGATTGATCATGTTGTAGACAGTAGAGACACAGAGCATGTGTTACGGCTTTATCGTCGCTGTGATTGGAGGATTGATCATGTTGTAGACAGTAGAGACACAGAGCATGTGTTACGGCTTTATCGTGGCTGTGATTGGAGGATTGATCATGTTGTAGACAGTAGAGACACAGAGCATGTGTTACGGCTTTATCGTGGCTGTGATTGGAGGATTGATCATGTTGTAGACAGTAGAGACACAGAGCATGTGTTACGGCTTTATCGTGGCTGTGATTGGAGGATTGATCATGTTGTAGACAGTAGAGACACAGAGCATGACTTGTGTTACGGCTTTATCGTCGCTGTGATTGGAGGATTGATCATGTTGTAGACAGTAGAGACACAGAGCATGTTTTACGGCTTTATCGTCGCTGTGATTGGAGGATTGATCATGTTGTAGACAGTAGAGACACAGAGCATGTGTTACGGCTTTATCGTGGCTGTGATTGGAGGATTGATCATGTTGTAGACAGTAGAGACACAGAGCATGTGTTACGGCTTTATCGTGGCTGTGATTGGAGGATTGATCATGTTGTAGACAGTAGAGACACAGAGCATGTGTTACGGCTTTATCGTGGCTGTGATTGGAGGATTGATCATGTTGTAGACAGTAGAGACACAGAGCATGTGTTACGGCTTTATCGTCGCTGTGATTGGAGGATTGATCATGTTGTAGACAGTAGACACAGATCATGTGTTACGGCTTTATCGTCGCTGTGATTGGAGGATGATCATGTTGTGGACAGTAGACACAGAGCATGTGTTACGGCTTTATCGTCGCTGTGATTGGAGGATTGATCATGTTGTAGACAGTAGAGACACAGAGCATGTGTTACGGCTTATCATTGCTGTGTGTGTGTGTGTGTGTGTGTGTGTGTGTGTGTGTGTGTGTGTGTGTGTGTGTGTGTGTGTGTGTGTGTGTGTGTGTGTGTGTGTGTGTGTGTGTGTGTGTGTGTGTGTGTGTGTGTGTGTGTGTGTGTGTGTGTGTGCGCGCGTGTGGCAAAAAATACCTTGTATCTCCAATATTTCAACTTTCAATCATTACTTTTAGTTTTTGTAAGTTAATTCCCTACTTCGTCATACTAAAGTGGCACACAAAAGTAGGAAAAATAGCCGTTCTACAAGTTCCCAACACATTGAGCTTGTAGATCTGTTATTTGTCTTTTGTATAAAACCCACCCAGTGTGGTCGGGTTTTATCTCATTCTGGACGGGAACCCCTTTTTGGTGTTTTAAGCACTATGTTATACATTATCTATTGAAAAATAGCAGATCTACAAGCTCGTAGTGCGGCACTGAGTGCCGCGCTACGAGCTTGTAGGTATGCTATTTTTGAAAAATCACGATCTTTGAATATATATTCTTTCAGAGCGAGTGTTTTCAACTCGTACCAAAATATTTTCAGATGGGGGTCGGCGGCCAAGCAGTACTTAGTTTAGACGGTTTAGACTAGTCATTGGTTAGACCAGTCATCAGTCCTACAACTACAACCTATCTCAAACACTCACCCTAAACCTAACCTCCCACGGGGCAGCACACCTAAACCTAACTTTAACCCATGTCTAACAAATGACTAGTCTAAACCTATAACCTCCCACGGGGCAGCACACCTAAACCTAACTTTAACCCATGTCTAACAAATGACTAGTCTAAACCTATAACCTCCCACGGGGCAGCACACCTAAACCTAACCTTAACCCATGTCTAACCAATGACTAGTCTAAACTAAGTTTACCCCAGAACGGGACCACTGACATGGAATTAGAAACATTGTTTTTTTTCAGAAAACTAGAAGATTCTTTTTTAATCAACCTCAGGTCTAAATAGGTTACATATTGAACCAATAGAGAAGCATTAACAAGAGCTAGTTGTGAGTAAATTATAACTACATTAGATCCTTTACAAAGCAGGTTATTTTTCTCCATTTCCAACGGTTTTGGACATACTCACATACACCGTTTCACCCCCACAGCAGCATGTTCTATTAGATCTGGTGGATCCCAGCGTTGAGGCCATGATACCACAGTGCCATCTAGTGTTTGTAGATGGTATTCATGCATTTGACTTGCTCATGGATGAAGCAACTCACATGCATAGTAAGAGCAGGATGATTGTATTATACTCTATACAGTAGAATCGTTACATTTTGGTTACATTTGTATATTCTTGACCTGAGAACAATTCTACAAAATTTCTGAAAAACCCTATGTTTCTATGTCAGTCGTATGTCAAACATTTTCATGTCAAGGACCTCCAAAAATATATGTAATTGGCCACCGACCCCTTCTGAAAGTAAATACACCCCCCCCCCCCCCCCCCCAGAAGCAAAGATGCGAGTTACATTTCTTTCGCTGAAAGAATATATATATTCAAAGATTTGTGCCACATTTTCACGATTTTTCAAGTGCCTACGAGCGCTACGAGCTTGTATTTTTTACAGTCTTTGGTATGACCCGGCCGGGGATCGAACCCTGACCTCCCAGTCTCAGGGCGGACACTCTAACCACAAGGCCAGTTGGCCAGTTGGCCAAAGGTAGCAGTTAATTGTTATAAATCTTTCTCTCTTGGAGGGAGGGCAGAATCCATTTCAAACCACCGGCCGACCTATCAAACGACCGGCCGACCTATCAAACAACCGGCCGACATATCAAACCACCGGTACAAATGGATTCTGCCCTTGCTGGAGGGGCTCTCTTGCTTAAAAATGGCATTATCCCCTGTCTTATTGTATCTCTTTGTTCCTGCCTGTCTCTGTGTCTGTGTCTGTCTGCAGACTGCAGTGCTCAACAAGCACCTTGCTTCTCTGATGCCCGGTCTGTCGGCCAAGGTTTTCAGGACCTTCAACGCCTCCATCACGCTGCAGCAGCAGCTCAAAGAGCTCTCCAACGGTACGTCGACCCATTCTGACCTGAGATCAGATTCTAAAAATGTCTTCTACGTCAGTCGCTCTTCGATTTTTCAAAAATAGCAGACCTACAAGCTCGTACCGCGCCACTTGGTGGCGCGCTATGAGCTTGTAGATCTGCTATTTTTCAATAGCTAAAGCATAACATGATGCTAACACAAAAATGAGTTCCCGTTCAGAATGGGTTAAAACATCGTCTTATATTTCATTTTCACTTTGGTTCAGTGGTTCTCAAAGTTTTTTACATTTCAAGGACACCCAGAACTCGTGAAACCCTCTTAACCCATTCTGACCTGAGATCAGATTAAAAAAAAATGTCTGTTTGAAAATGACAGTTTTCTGAAAAAAGCTATGTTTCTGTGTCAGTCGTTCTTCGATTTTTTCAAAAATAGTGGCGCGCTACGAGCTTGTAGATCTGCTATTTTTAAATAGCTAAAGCATAGCGTAATGCTAACACCAAAAGGGGTCCCCGCGCAAAATGGGTTAATAACCTCGTATAGACCCCTCTAGAGTCCCCAGATTATTAAAACAAATTGCAACCTATAATGGCAGGAAAATGGAAATTAAGAGTTTACATTTAGTACATTTACATAGTACTTTATTAAGGTTATTGTAGCGGTCAATTTTTTTTTCTTTTTTTTTTTGGGGGGGGGGGATCGCGAGACTTGGCCAAAGCATTTCCGGGGGTCTTTTTTTTTTTCAAAATGCTATGTGATGTGTTGAAATGTCTTATTTTCATTTGGGCTACATATTGTATTGTCTTCCGTATAGTGATATCAAGCAAGATCAAAGATTCAAGATTGCTTTATTTTGTCATTATTTCCAACTGTTATAGCAGCAGAAAAAAAACGAAATTACGTTTCTCCTAGTTAAAAAAGACAACACAGGCTCATACAATAATAAATATATCGGTGCAAGACAATACTCTGAGTATAAATAAGTCCTAAAAATGAAATACAAATTTTGAAAAGCTGCAACAGCGTTCAAACACAGTGCTCAAATCCGAAGAAAAAGGGGATTTAAAAGGAAGATTCTGTCCTTGACTATCTTCACTCACTCAGTCAGTCTCAGTCTATGCTGCTGGCCATACAGTTTCAGACATGAGTGTAAACTTAACCCATTCTGACCAGAGATCAGATTCTAAAAAAATGTCTGTTTGAAAATGACAGTTTTCTGAAAAAGCTATGTTTCTATGTCAGTCGTTCTTCGACTTTTCTAAAATAGCAGACCTACAAGCTCATAGCGCGCCACTCGGTGGCGCGCTATGAGCTTGTAGATCTGCTATTTTTCAATAGCTAAAGCATGACATGATGCTAATACCAAAATGGGTTCCCGCCTAGACTGGGTTAAGGGGGTTGATGGAGTTCAGCGGTAGCTCCGAGTCCACATCACAGAACCGAGCCTTGTCGGTACAGAATCATGAACCGCCTCGAGTCCAACACCATGAAATATAGAAAACGTGAAGAAGATTCTGTTGGACTGAGAGGAGAGAGAACTGAATGTAGCGTCTCTTGGCTTGTGTCCATAAGCTCCACACGCGCACACATGCACGTGCTACACACACACACACACACACACACACACACACACACACACACACACACACACACACATGCACGTGCTACAAACACACACACTCAAACGGAGCAGGCAGAACCACCATCAGTCACTGTGACCCCTTTTGGAGTTTTAAACATCATGTTATGCTTTAGCTATTGAAAAATAGCAGACCTACAAGCTCGTAGCGCGCCACTCGGTGGCGCGCTACGAGCTTGTAGGTCTGCTATTTTTGGAGAAAAAAATCGTTAAAATGTGCCTCACATCTTTCAGAAAATTGTCATGATTTTAGAAGATTTATTTTATTTCGACGTCAGGCCTAAATGGGTTAAACACACAGAGACCTGCCAGGCCTGACACTTCACATCAAATTATTATTATATCAGAACAGAAAGAAGTTAGAAACATAGAAAGATGAATGTTTTGACAGGGAGAAGCAATGTGTCGTTACTGAAGCAATGCACCATGTGTCCACCAGGTGTCAGTGCTGCTCACACTCTGACCTGGGCCTGGTCTTCTCCGTTAGTCCAATCAATAGAATCATAGAATCTAGGGGCACGGTGGCACAGTTGGTAGTGCTGTAGCCTCACAGCTAGAAGGTCCTGGGTTCGATTCCCGCTGGGGGCGCTGTGGGTGCTGGCGGCGTGTTTCCTCCTCTGCGTCATCAGTGCCCATACCCGAAGGCGGGGTTGGCGAAAGGGCCTTTCTGTGTGGAGTTTGCATGTTCTCCCCGTGTCCCCTAGGGTAGGTACCCTCACTTGGACAACTTGGACACTCAGGCATGAAGGAAGCATGAGTTCAAGTCCGTTGCTCTCCCCTTGTCCTGCATATATGGGGACTAGGTTGGTCTCCCCTTGTCCCCCATATATGGGGACTAGGTTGGTCTCCCCTTGTCCCCCATATATGGGGACTAGGTTGGTGGAGGGTGTGTAGAGCCCAGGATCACATTAGATGATTGACACAGGGGTGAAAAATGGGTGGGGATAAAAAATATATTAAAAAAAAAGAATCATAGAATCAATTAATTATCGCTAAGACATTAACCCATTCTGACCTGAGATCAGATTTAAAAAAATGTCTTCTACATCCATATCCATATGTCAGTCGTTCTTCGATTCTTTTCAAAAATAGCAGACCTACACGCTCGTAGATATGAGCTTGTAGATCTGCTATTTTTCAATAGCTAAAGCATAACATAATGCTAACACCAAAAGGGGTTCCCGCCCAGAATGGGTTAAACCCCCAAATTGACACTCGTTGTTGATTATGATCGACATCCACTAATTAAGAGCTATATCATTTAAATGTGTAGTCGGGTCAGTGAAAAGTAGGACCATTAATTAAACAAAATCCACTTGTCGATATGGCTGAGGGGACACAACTCTAAACTAGCTGACCTTTCTCCTCACACATCTTTTGTATTTTATGGTGCTACTCTTTCTTTACCCACTCATACTGCATAAAATGCTCTACATGGTGTGTGTGTGTGTGTGTGTGTGTGTGTGTGTGTGTGTGTGTGTGTGTGTGTGTGTGTGTGTGTGTGTGTGTGTGTGTGTGTGTGTGTGTGTGTGTGTGTGTGTGCGTGTGTGTGTGCGTGTGCGTGTGCGTGTGCGTGTGCTGGCCTTGCAGTGTCTGATAACTTGCCAGAGAAGATGCTGTCATACAACAGGGCCAACAGAGCGGTTGCCATACTCTGTAACCATCAGCGGGCACTGCCAAAGACCTACGAACAGTCCATGGCTAACCTGCAGTCTAAGGTAAGAGAGGAAAGGAAAGGTACTATGTTTACCCTGCAGTCTAAGGTAAGAGAGGAAAGGAAAGGTACCATGTTTACCCTGCAGTCTAAGGTAAGAGAGGAAAGGAAAGGTACTATGTTTACCCTGCAGTCTAAGGTAAGAGAGGAAAGGAAAGGTACTATGTTTACCCTGCAGTCTAAGGTAAGAGAGGAAAGGAAAGGTACTATGTTTACCCTGTAGGGTAACTGGACTAAGGAAAGGAAAGGCACTATGTTTACCCTGCAGGGTAACTGGACTAAGGAAAGGAAAGGCACTATGTTTACCCTGCAGGGTAAACTGGACTAAGGAAAGGAAAGGTACTATGTTTACCCAGGGTAACTGGACTAAGGAAAGGAAAGGTACTATGTTTACCCTGCAGGGTAACTGGACTAAGGAAAGGAAAGGTACTATGTTTACCCTGCAGGGTAACTGGACTAAAGGTACTATGTTTACCCTGCAGGGTAAACTGGACTAAGCTCAAGACCTTGTTTACAGCCAGGCCCTGCTCATAGAACATTTCATGGTAGAGGTTCAATGCCTTGCTCAAGGGCACTTCAGCGGTGGTAACTTTAACGTGCCGGTCCGGGGATACGAACTATAGCGACCTTCTGATATCAAGACCGCTCCGCAAACCGCTCGGCCACCGCTGTTGTATTATAACACACACCTCACTGGAACTGTAGCCTGTTCGTACAGTAATACACAACTGTGTGTGTGTGTGTGTGTGTGTGTGTGTGTGTGTGTGTGTGTGTGTGTGTGTGTGTGTGTGTGTGTGTGTGTGTGTGTGTGTGTGTGTGTGTGTGTGTGTGTGTGTGTGTGTGTGACTGTGTGTGACTGTGTGTGTGTGTGTGTGTGTGTGTGTGACTGTGTGTGACTGTGTGTGTGTGTGTGTGTGTGTGTGTGTGCAGATCGTTGCTCGGAGGGAACAGCTGTCCGTGGCCAAGTCCGAATTCAAACAAGCCAAGAAGGATGCCAAGTATAAAGACCCAGAATCCAAAACGGCTACGTAAGTAGTTGTTGCTTTTCAAGGCTCTGTTGATCCATTTTGGGCGGAACTCCTTTTGGTGTTAGCATTATATGTTATGCTTTAGCTGTTTAAAAATAGCAGACCTACAAGCTCGTAGCGCGCCACCGAGTGGCGCGCTACGAGCTTGTAGGTCTGCTATTTTTGAGAAATCGTGAAAATGTGCCTTAAATTTGGAATATATTTTTTCAGAACGAACGTTTCAGTCAAATCTTTGCTTCTGGGGAGGTCCCTGGAACATCATATTTTCAGATGGGGGTCGGAGGCCAATTACACCATTTTTGGGGTCGTTGACATGACAGGTATTTCAGAAAACTGTCAGGATTTGGGATACTTTTTTTCCCCAGGCCTAAATGGGTTAAACATTATTTTTTTTAATATTTTTTCTTTGCAGGTGAGTTTGCAAGTAGCATAAAACAATTATATACAGCAATGTACAAACGTGTCAGGAATAATGGTCTAAAGGATCTTGTTGATCCTGTTGTTGTTGCCAGGTTGGTGGAGCGTAAGAAGTGTCAGGAATAATGGTCGAATAAAGATCTTGTTGATCCTGTTGTCCGGGTTGCCAGGTTGGTGGAGCGTAGGAAGTGTCAGGAATAATGGTCGAATAAAGATCTTGTTGATCCTGTTGTTGTCCGGTTGCCAGGTTGGTGGAGCGTAAGAAGAAAGCCGTGGAGCGCAGCGAGGAGTCTCTGCTGAGGATGGAGGTTCAGGCGACGGACCGCGAGGAGAACAAACAGATCGCCCTGGGCACGTCCAAGCTCAACTACCTGGACCCACGCATCAGCGTGGCCTGGTGAGCACACACACACACACACACACACCACACACACACACACACACACACACACACACACACCCTGGGCACGTCCAAGCTCAACTACCTGGACCCACGCATCAGCGTGGCCTGGTGAGGGAACGCGCACACACACACACACACACACACCCCCACACACACACACAGACACACACACACCACACACCACCACACGCATCAGTGTGTGACACACACACACAGTCACACCACACACACATGCATAGTATACGCAGACATACACACACGCATGCCTTCAGAATCGGCCACCTGATCACAATGCATCTATTCTCTATTACTGCTGAAAAGCACCATATTTGGACATGCGTTTCAGTGATATTTTGGTCCTTGTTTCTTCCTTCCTCTCCAGGTCTAAGAACATGGACGTTCATAATTATGTTTCAGTGATGTTTGGTCCTTGGTTCTTCCTTCCTCTCCAGGTCTAAGAACATGGACGTTCATAATTATGTTTCAGTGATGTTTTGGTCCTTGGTTCTTCCTTCCTCTCCAGGTCTAAGAACATGGACGTTCCCGTAGACAAGATCTACAACAAGACCCAGAGGGACAAGTTTGCGTGGGCTCTGGACATGACGGAGGCCGACTTCGTCTTCTGAATGTCTTCATCTGGACATAACGGAGGCCGACTTCGTCTTCTGAATGTCTTCATCTGGACATGATGGAGGCCGACTTCGTCTTCTGAATGTCTTAATTTTTTATTAGTGGCTGATCAATCGACTCCATCTCTCTCTAAACTGGAGTTTAACTTCTCTTCTTTTCTTGTGTGCTCGGTTGGCCATAAAGGGTGCGATGGGGATGTGATTTGAGACTGCTGTGAATTACGTTTTCCTTTTTCTTTTCTTTTTTTATTATTCTTAACCTTGAATGCAATCGATACAAAGGGCCTTCTGTGAATTCTCTTATTTACATTGTGAACCTCGAATGCACTTAATGCAAAGCTACCTCGACCATAGATAGAGCACTGATATGTTTGATACACTATTATAATGATGATATGTTTATACACCATTATAATGTGATATCTAGAGAGGATTATGATATGTTTATACACTATTATAATGTTATATCTAGAGGATTATGCTGGTCAGTATGTCTGTGATATATAGAGGATGATGCTGATCAGTATGTCTGTGATATCTGGTCAGTATGTTTGCGATCTAGCAGTTTGATCCACAGTTAAGTAAGATCTTTTGTTTACTTTGTTTTATGTTCCTATTTTTTTATCATGCCGTCAGCACTTTTTTACATTTACTCTTTGAGTTTCTGTTCATTTATTTTCATTTATCTGTTCATTTAATTTGAATAAAGTTGCTAAGCATTGCAGTTTAAAGATGGGGTTGAGTTTTCTGTCTGCATTGTTTCCCCCACAAAATAATGTTACAGTCATACGAAATCTGCACCAAACATTTAACACAATCCATGCATGGAATTGGATGGACCAGCATCTTGTACATTCTATTTTCTTTATATGATAAATAAATAATAATGAATTGCATTTTCATAGCGTTTTTTCCAAGTGCTCAAAGCGCTTTACAATGGTTCATTCATTCATACATTGGGAGGTGAATCTTTACAACGGTTCATTCATTCATACATTGGGAGGTGAAGGTTCATTCATTCATACGTTGGGAGGTGAAGCGGCGAACAGTCGACGCCAGCGTCCTCACTTCCCACATTCACACACCGGCGGTGGCGAGCTCACACCGACCCACTCATTGGAGTTATTGGAGGACTTTAGCTATTGAAAAATAGCAGATCTACAAGCTCAAAGCACTGAGTGCCTGCAATTTTTTTTGTATCTTGAAAATGTAGTGCAAATCTTTGAATATAATTATATTCTTTCAGAGCCATCGTTTTTAACTCATCTTTGATTCTCGGGGGGGGGGGGGGGGGGTCCCTGGAGGAACTACATATTTTCAGATGGGGGTCGGCGGCCGATTTCATAACATTGCTGGGGTCCTTGACATGAACTAGTTTGAGAACCACTGAACACAGAAACGGGATTTAGAAGGCATTTGTAAAATCGTCCTCGGATCTGCATGGGTTAACCCATTTTAAGCGGGGACCTCTTTTGGTGTTAGCATTATGTTGTGCTTTAGCTATTGAAAAATAGCAGATCTACAAGCTCTGCTATGAGCTTGTAGGTCTGCTATTTTTGAAAAATCGAAGAGCGACTGACACATAGAAACATAGCTTTTTTCAGAAAACTGTCAGGATTTAGAAGGCATTTGTAAAATCGTCCTCGGCTCTACATGGGTTAAGTACAGATATTCAAACACTGTCCACCACTGATGAGGGTGACTTCAAAGACCCAGAACATGTCTGTGCTCACTGCACTGCCCACACTCACCTGTCTCTACGTCTCAGAACATGTCTGTACCCACTGCCCACCACTCACCTGTATCTACACCTCAGAACATGTCTGTACCCACTGCCCCACACTCACCTGTCTCTACGTCTCAGAACATGTCTGTGTCCACTGCCCCACACTCACCTCTACATATCAGAACATGTCTGTGTCCACTGCCCACTCCACTTACCTGTCTCTACGGGTGCTTTCGGAAATGCGCCCTGAACGCACTGGTGTGCTCTCTTGTCATCCGTTTATTCAGTGCACTCGGTGCGTTGTCATTCGAAAATCCAGTGCGCTGCGCACCGGGTGTGCCGAGTGCCCGCACTGAGAGACCCTACCCTGAAGCTGGGGTCGTCCACTGAGCGACCCTACCCTGAAGCTGGGGTCGTCCACTGAGAGACCCTAACCCTGAAGCTGGGGTCATCCACTGAGAGACCCTAACCTGAAGCTGGGGTCGTCCACTGAGAGACCCTACCCTGAAGCTGGGGTCGTCCACTGAGCGACCCTAACCCTGAAGCTGGGGTCGTCCACTGAGAGACCCTAACCCTGAAGCTGGGGTCGTCCACTGAGAGACCCTACCCTGAAGCTGGGGTTGTCCACTGAGCGACCCTACCCTGAAGCTGGGGTTGTCCGGTGTCGGCGGTGTGAATGCGTCACAGATCTCAGCGGCAGAACGGTGGTATAGGACTGGGGTACATTTCTTTGCAATAGTCTATAGAGGGTACGCATGTGACATCATCATACCCGGAAGTTATGTGGGAACGCCTGAGTGGCAGAAAACTACTTTCTGGCCTTGACAGCCCCGTACATCCACACAGAAAAGTCCTATTTGATTGCATTAAATGACTTTAAGCAACATTAAATTTACTTTGACACTCAATCTGCCATCCACTGTATGCATGCACATACTGTACCCCAGGGTTCCCCAATTGGCGGCCCGCTAATGGGGGGGGGGTCCCCAGATATAAATGGCATTAAATTGGGGTCAGTGGCCTCTGCATGTCAAACTGGGGGTCCTTTTCAAATGGGGTCTTGCCCTGAACATTAATTTCGCCGACTCGGCCCCCAGCCTGGTACCGTAGTCAAAATATGGCCCTTGAGGAAAATTAATTGGGGAACCATGCTGTACCCTCTATTGCAAAATGTAATGAATATAATTGTAATATAAAGCACGATCATAGTAATTTCTGTTGTGTGGAAACCTTGGATATTAAACGGTTACTTGGGCATACATTTAATATTCTGGCAGCAGAGGTGGACGGGTGGGAACTGGGAAATTTGGTATATAGTTTATTATTGGCCTAAATATTGTCTATTTTGCACAAAATACACTCCTTGGGCTAAAAATAGCTATACTAGCCCAAATGTGCTGACCTCATCACATTTGTCATGATGTCTATGGCCGTTTTCAGCCCAAAACTAATGCTTGGAATGGATTCAGAATCATAAACCCCCTAGTTGGCACGTTTTGGTGTTTTAGCCAAGCATGTTATACTTTAGCTATTGAAAAATAGCAGATCTACAAGCTCATAGCACACCACTCGGTGCGCTATACGAGCTTGTAGGTCTGCTATCATAAATGCGGCACATATCTTTGAATATATATTCTTTCAGAGCGAACGTTTCTTATTTCGACATCAGGCCTAAAGCAAAAGTAAAGTTTGAATATTTGCCTGCCATAGGATGTTAATGGTACGGTCACAAGAAACCCCTATAAAACAAATTGCTCAATACTGACAGCCGGTTAGCAAGTGGATTCATTAATGTATGTATATAGACAATACCAAATGTCCCACTTTATCCCATTCTGAACGGGAACCCATTTTGGTGTTAGCATCATGTTATGCTTTAGCTATTGAAAAATAGCAGATCTACAAGCTCATAGCGCGCCAGCTTGTAGGTCTGCTATTTTTTTAAGATCGTGAAAATGTGGCGCAAATTTGGAATATATATTTTTTCAGAACGTTTTTAACTCAAATCTTTGCTTTTGGGGAGGTCTCTGGAACAACATATTTTCAGATGGGAGGGCGGAGGCATATTAAATTACACTTTGGGGTCCTTGACATGAAATATTAACCACCACGGATATAGAAACATGAGGTTTTTCAGAAAAAAATAAATTTAAAATTACATTTTCACACAAAAAGGCAGGCCTAAATGGGTTAAACAAAAGAGGCCTGTCGGCTGCCGGACAGACATGAGCTTTCTGCCCGACAGCAACATGTTAGAACGGAGATTTAAAACACAAGACAAAACATTTTATTAAATTACTTTAATTGAACAAAAGTCAGTCAAGTTTGGAATGCATCTCATAACTTGGCACCTATAGAGTGAGATTTAAGTTACACAAGCTTCTGGAGGCCACCGTTAAAGGTGCTGTGATATTTCTGTTGTCAAAGTATACATTGCTGCAGTGTGTGCGCAGCTCTTTAGTAAAACAAACTGTCAGATCAGGATACCAATTTAGTCCAATCGGAATGCTTACAGGATACACTAGTGAAATTAAAAGTGGACCAGTAATGAATTCTCTCTCCTGGTTGGATTAAATCTGTGGCCCGATTCGAAATGTATTGTTTGCTAAAGAGCTGGACAGACAGACCCGTTGGTACTGAAACACAATATAGCAATGATTACCCTCAGCATATTGAACAAAAACCCTTTCTAACAAAATAATTACCACTTGCAGCACCTTTTTTTTTATAATCAGGGATGAAAATACAGAAGACACTTATTTTGCATCTGTGACTATCTTCTTCCAAGGTTTATCCCAGCTTATGTTATATTAACGTGGCCTGTATTTATCAGTCTTCCTGGCTGTATATAATATGTTATTAACGTGGCTTGTTGGCCTGTATTTCTCAGTCTTCCTGGCTGTACAGTATGTGTTATATTAACATGGCCTGTCTGGCTGTCTTCCTGGCTGTATATGTTATATTAACTTCTTCCTTGGCTGTATATCAACAGAGCCCACCAGCCAGTATTTGGTAGCCTGGTTAATAAACCAGACTAATATCGCACGGACCGCGGGATATTAGTCTGGGGAGGCTCAGCTTGGATTTCATTTCCAGGGGGGCGGGTTGAAACACTTTCTCTTTGACGCAATTGGTCAGAGCTACTGTCAGTCAAAGGTCTCAAGCATTGAAAGTCACTGTACCAAAGCCCGCCCATAGTGCATACCGTGTCCCGATTGGCCGCCCCCATTTCTCTGGTGTAGGAAATGGGCGTACAATTGAGCCTCTCCAGACCGTAATCCAGGCAGGCAATTTTATTTTTGCCAACGGCTTATTCGGTTTGGTTTATTAACCAGGCTAAGTATTTGGATGCGAGGTCATAAAAAGTGATGCGTTGAGGAGGGCAACCAATTTGAACATCCATTGAAATAGTCACCCATCCCTCTACACACATACATAAAAGGATTCAGAGAGTTTCAAATGTCAAAGAGTGTTATAATCATATCATACTATTATAGTTTACAAATGACGTTTCTACTTTTTTCAAGTCACTACATTATAGGAACTGTAACCATTTATTTATCACAACAGTCGATATAAAAAAGCATCTCACACAACACACCAAATCAATAATAGTTCATGTTTTTTTTAGAAGGTAAAGTTTCTGCTGCTCCTGAAGATAGGACCGCCTTCATGCCGTGTTGCCTGGCAACCTGCAGGGCAGAAACAAGCACAGACATGGTCATACAGCACGCCTACGTATAGTATACACACAGACCTGGCAACCTGCAGGGCAGAAACAAGCACAGACATGGTCATACAGTACGCCAAAGTATAGTATACACACAGACCTGGCAACCTGCAGGGCAGAAACAAGCACAGACATGGTCATACAGTACGCCTACGTATAGTATACACACAGACCTGGCAACCTGCAGGGCAGAAACAAGCACAGACATGGTCATACAGTACGCCTACACAGCATATGTTGTTAGACAAAGACTAAATGGGAAATCTTTAAATTTTTTAAACCTAATGCAGAAGTGCATTTTCTTTAGCTAAACTAACTTCCATTTCTACTAGGGGCATGCCCAGAATGAGAGGTTGCATTTGGGGAGATAATACTGATTTCAAGACCAATATTCTTTACACTCATTTTAACCCATTCTAGACCGGGAACCCGGTGAAAATGTGGTGAAATCATGAAAATGTGGTGAAATCTTAGAATTTATATTATTTCAGAGTGAACATTTTATCTCAAATCTTTGCTTTTGGGGGGGGGGCGGTCTCTGGAACAACATATTTTCAGATGGGGGTCCGCAGCCAAATACAGATAATTCTGGGGGTCCTTGACATGAAAATGTTTGAGAACGACTGACATAGAAACATGTAGGGTTTTTCTAAAAACTGTCAGGATTTAGAAGGCATTTGTAGAATCGTCCTCAGGTCTAAACCGAGGGTTTTCCTGGGCATTTATGATGATCCATATTCTAGGAGGTGTGTGGTTGTCCTTACCACTTCCTGGTCACCTTCATTATGACCCTTGACCTCCATCCTTCGGCTTCTCTCCGGGCGGCGCTTCGATCTCCTCCACCCCGGCCTGGGTCATCAGGTCAGCGATGTTCTTCTCCAGGTCGTCGATGCGCGTGCTCATCTCGTCGAGTGGACATCGTTAAGGCATATAGAACTCACGCAACGGTACGTCGTTATGCTTGGATCAATTATATTTGTACTGTCTTGTCTTGCAGATCAACAAAAAACAATGTTTCATTCAACTTTGTCAATTAACCATATTAACCCCAGTGTCCCTCTGTCCCTCTTCTGGGGGTGAAAATGGTCGATCTACAGTATGCTCACAACTGAGCCTGCAGATGATCAGATTTCTGCACATTTTTTGAGGGGCCTATATTGCCCTTTTGCAGACCGCGGCCATGTTTCCATCAGAGTTTGGAAGCACTCGTTTTCAGTAAAGCAACGTCCTGCTGCCTCCTGCATTATGTGCCAATTCAAAACAGGTGCTACGCATGGGCAGTTGAGTGATATCTAACGAGCACTTCCAAACTCCAGCACTTAGAAAGATAATCACCTGCAAAGGACACAAAGTAGCTCATAACATGTCTACAGTGGATTTTTATGAAACAAACACTTTGAGGATAGAAAGAGGATAATTCAAGCTTTCCGTACATACAGCTGCAATGTTGGTGAGTTTGACGTTGTGTAATACAATCAGAGAGGACTTTTTCTGTTTGGATGAATGGGCTGCCATTGGAAGTTGCACCTTGTTAGCACCTTGACATTAACTAGTATGGTAATATGGCCGCGGTGTGCATATGGAGAATACAGGTTTAATGTTTGTTTTAAGTGAAACAAACATTAAAAACACCATTGACAATGGACAGTTTAATGTTTGTTTTGTCCGTTTGTTTTACATCACATCACCTAATCATAGCGACCTGAGTTAGACTTTAATACATTAATGCCCCTCACTTCACACGGGTGTGATTTTTATATTTTTACCGGGCAGATAATTAATCATATTTACAACTGGCCTGGCGAAAGGAAAGGCATCTTGAGCGAGGCAGGGTAGGGAGTCACTAAAATATATATATATTTAGCATAAAAACAAAGCAATATTATAAAACACAGTAAGAAATAATTAACAAAATCAATCCAATATGCAATATTCAGCTAATAGACACTGATTAAAGACACGTATTTATAGCATTTTGTGTTTGGATATTTCTCCCGATGATCTGGTCCGACATGGTCTGGAACTTATCCTGCATCTGCTGTAGCAGCGTCTGGACCTGAGAGAGCAACGATAATATTATAATTAAGCTATTGAAAAATAGCAGATCTACAAGCTCATAGCGCGGCACCGAGTGCAGCGCTATGAGCTTGTAGGTCTGCTATTTTAGAAAAAATCGCAAAAATGTGGCACAAATCTTTGAATATATATTCATTCAGAGTGAACTGTTTTTAACTCAAATCTTTGCTTCTGAGGGGGAGGGTCCCTGGAACTACATATCTTCAGATGAGGGTCGGCTGCCAATTACATATAGTTTTGGGGGTCCTTGACATGAAAATGTTTGAGCACCACTGACATAGAAACATGGGTTTGTCTGAGAACTGTCATGATTTAGAAGACATTTGTAGAATTGTCCGAATTGTCGAAATGGGCTAATAACAAACTACAATCTGACAGCACGCTTTGACCTTGTAGGTCTGCCTAGTTTCTCTATTAGTTTTATGTTAAAAAGGGGACTTAAAAGTGGATTTTCGTTTGTTAAAAGAAGTGTTATCTCTATAGTGTGTTTGTTCACAGGGGTCTCATTCATCCAGCTCTTTAGTAAACTGAAAATTTATGTTTCAGGTCCAGGTTACCAATTTCATCTACATCGCGAGGAGGATGTTTACAGGATAAACTAGTGAAATTGGAAGTAATCAAACAAATCTACTGTAGTTATTGCTAGAGTGTTCAGCAACAGGAGTGACAGTCTCCATGTCACTCTTTATTGAACAGAAAATGCATTTTCAAGTTATGATGCCACTTGTATCACATCAGGGTAGGGAATTCAGCCAGGATACAGAAGTGAGGACACGATTGGAACTAGAACATTACCTTTTAACAGCCCTACTCCCCGGTATATATTAACCCATTCTGACCTGAGATCAGATTCATATAAAGTTTCCACTGGACACACACTGGTCTGATTTAACGTATTCTGACCTGAGATCAGATTCTAAAAATGTCAGTCGTTCTTCGATTTTTCAAAAATAGCAAACCTACAAGCTCATATCGCGCCACCGAGTGGCGCGATATGAGCTTGTAGATCTGCTATTTTTCAATAGCTAAAGCATAGCATGATGCCGACACCAAAATGGGTGCCCGGTCAGAATGGTTTAAATAAATGAGTTGCAGCTCATTGTCAAGGAGATGTTACACTGTGGTGTAAAACTAAGCATACACCATGTTGTTTAGACTCTGTGTGGGCTGGTGATGGTTACCATGGTGATTTAAGACTAAGACATCATCGTGCTCTGATGTATCATTGCAGCAGCTTTGGACATTAAGATATCATCTGAAAAGCATTGACATTTATTATTTATTTGTGAACAAACTACAGTCGTTATTTAAACCATTATGGGCGGGGACCCCATTTTGGTGTCGGCATCATGTTATGCTTTAGCTATTTAAAAATAGCAGATCTACAAGCTCAAGTGGCGCGATATGAGCTTGTAGGTCTGCCATTTTTGAAAAATCGAAGAACGACTGACATTTTTAGAATCTGATCTCAGGTCAGAATGGGTTCATCAGACCAGTGTGTGTCCAGTGGAAAACCTCGTATGAATCTGATCTCAGGTCAGAATGGGTTAAACCATTGTGTTTTAAGCATTATGTTATACTTTAGCCATTGAAACATAGCAGACCTACAAGCTCATAGCGCGGCACCGAACTTGTAGGTCTGCCATTTTTGAAAAGATCTTGAAAATGTGGCTCAAATCTTTGAATGTATATTCTTTCAGAGTGAACGTTTTTAACTCAAATTAGATTAAAATGTTAGGAGGGACTATAGTGAACAAGAGATCTAGTTTTATGCTGGGTTGCATGCTGAAAATAGCAGTTCTACAATCTCACAAAGCGTTGCAGATTGTAGAACTGCTATTTTCAGCATGCAACCAAAGTGTAAAATCTGCCATTACAACGACATCAAGGCCTGTCAAAACACATTTCAGTCGACTAAATCAACTGTAGATTTAGTCGACTAAAATCGTATATGACATTTAGTTGACTAAAACTGGACTAACACTATAACATTCCAGGCGACTAAAATGTGACTAAAACTAAGTGAACACTATTCAAGACTATGACTAAAACTAAAATCGCTGCCAAAAACAACACTGGTCTCGAAAGGGGCCAGATTTGAGCTACCCTTCGTTTCCATGACAACATGTCAAACATCATTGTGAGGAAGGGGGAAAAAAGCACATTATTGGTGATAGATCAATCAATACACATCGACATCTCTGGAATTAAATTATAATAATCATATACCTATTAATGCAACAGCATTGCGTGTGTGTGCGTGCGTGGTGGGGGGGATTTATAGGTGGGTGGTACTGGGTACATGCAGTACAGAAAGCATTCCATTCGCATTACTTAACAGATGAGACGATCCATTTGATTATGAATGGACAACAAACATCAATATGATAGAAATTATAATGTCTAACACTAGTGCACTATTCAAACTCACTGGGATAGCACGCTGTTATGTTATATTAATGTTATTAATGTTTTTACTTAAGTGTCACTGATGATGCCATCCATCCAGCCCAGGGACAGCTAAAATTTGATTTTTTGCGTTTTTCTGGTGCAATAAATACATTGTTTGTTCTTCTGGACAAAAAAATAAACAACATACATATTAGTAAGATGCTATCGCCTGTGTTAGCATGATAACTGCTATAGTGCTAGCATGAATGAATTGCTGTGATCGGGGGCTTGTGTGTGTGTGTGTGTGTGTGTGTGTGTGTGTGTGTGTGTGCGTGCTAGCAGCTAGCCTACAACAATAACAGCAGCCAGCTAGCCAGCTAGCTAGCTAATCACGACTCACCACATTGGTCAGATCCTGCACCGACTTGGGGTCCGTTTCCGCCATTATTATGACTTTGAGACGCGAAGGAAGGTCGATCGATTGGTGATGAATTGATTATGAAATGGTGAAAGCGTGCGGTGGGTGGGTGGGTAGCTGTTGTAAAGATGTCTCTCTCTCTCTGTCTCTGTCTCTGTTCTGTGAGGTCTGTGTGTGTGTGTGTGTGTGTGTGTGTGTGCAGCAGCTCAGCTGTTTTCCTCAAACACATACACACACACCACTAGCATCCAGCTCCAGTCTCGCGAGAGTATCGCGGTGGGGTTTGAGTAGAGGAATGTGGAACGTTGAGTTCTTTATGGTGATTATTTATTTATCTATCTACACTTCCCCTTTTCCCCCTCACTGTATATGGTTATTTTCCCCTTTTTTTAACCTCCTTTATGATGAATTCCTGTTCTGTTCTCTGGCTATAGAAGTGTATTTTGTACGTCTCTAAATGTTTTGATGAATTGAACATGGTGGACCCTCTTGTAAACAAGTGTAGGCCTAATGCTTTATGGTGTCGTCCACTCACAGTTAACAGTATTTGTGTTGAGTTGTGCTTGAATTGTACTGTAATTCAGCAAACTGTTAATACATATTTCAATTAATCAATCAATTGATTGAAATATGTATTAACAGTTTGCAGAATTACAGTACATTTAAAGCATTGTACACTTGGAGGGGAGAGAACAGATGGTGGACAGGTGGAGGTGAACGGAACACTGTCCCCCCCCCCCCCCCCCCCCTCCCAGTGAGCTGTGGCATTCCACAAGGAAGCATACTAGGGACATGTCAACGACATGCCATCAGCTTGCGACTGCAACTTGTTCCTGTTCGCAGATGACTCAGCACTGCTGGTCTCTGGCAGGAACAAACTGCAGGTTGAAAAGACCCTCAGCTCTGAACTCGGTAGAATCTGCACATGGCTCGCTGATAACAAACTATCCTTACACCTGGAAAAAACGGAATCCATTCTCTTCGGATCAAATAGTAATCTCACTTAAGGCTTCTTGGTTAGAGTGGGTGACAATATTATCACACAGAAAGATGAAATTACCTACCTAGGTTCCATCCTGGAGGCTAATATTTCCGGTGATAAAATGGCCACCAACGTAATCAAAAAAGTCAATCAAAGAACAAGATTCCTTTACAGGATCTCCTCACTGGTCAACAAAAACACCTTGAAGACCCTAACAGGAGCCCTCGTACAAGGTTTCTTTGACTATGCATGCACCTCTTGGTACCACAGCACCTCAAAGGCCCTTAAAACAAGGCTCCAGACCTCCCAAAACAAACTGGTCAGTTTGGCCTCGTACCCCCCAAACCCACCTCACCCCTGCCCACTTTGACAGGCTTAGGGTCGACAACAGAGTACAGCATCTTGCAATGGGTCTGGTCCACAAGATTCGATACACCACCAAGATACCCATGTGCCTGTCTAAATACTTCCTTAATGTTAACAAAGTCCACACCCACACCACCAGAGGGAGTGCAACAAACCATGTACAACCCAGATTCGGCACAAACAAGGGACTACCGTACATTATTTTCGCTCCTATGCCACCAAAATGTGGAACGCCCTACCAACAGTCATTAAGACATACAAATCCCTTGACTCCTTCAAAACCGCTCTCAAAGGGCACCTAGGGACGGCCGCAATTCAAAACTGGCCCCCGTAAAATCGGAACCCCCCCCCCCCCCTTTGTTTTCCCCTCACTGTATATGTTTCTTTTCCCTTTTTACCTCCTTTATGATGAATTCCTGTTCTAAATGGTGCATTTATATAGCGCCTTTATCCAAGGCGCTTTAGAGAGATTGTGCATTACATTCACCCATTCACACACACATTCATACACCGATGGCAGCGGAAACCATGCAAGGCACCAACTAGCACATCGGGAGCAATTAGGGGTTCAGTGTCTTGCTCAAGGACACTTAGACAGTAACTCTGGGGGAGCCCGGGTTCGAACTGGCAACCTTACGGTTACCATCCAGGCACTCTACCCCTGAGCCACCGCCGCCCCCCTGTTCTGTTCTTTAACTATATAGAAGTGTCTATTTGTATGTCTCTAAATGTTTTGATGAATTGAACAATGTGGACCCTCCTGTAAACAAGTGTAATGCTTAATTGTCTTTGTATTGAGTTTGTGCTTGAAATGTACTGTAATTCTGCAAACTGTTAATAAATATGTCAATCAATCAATTACAACTAAGAGGGTCCACCTTGTTCAATTCATCAAAACATTTAGAGACCATGAGACCACCACCACCACCATGAGTCATTCAGTCATTGTCTAGGCCGAAGGCATGGGGGGAGAGTATGTTTTGCACTCCGTCCGTCCGTCCGTGTGTCCGTCCGTCCGTGTGTGTGTGTGTGTGTGTGTGTGTGTGTGTGTGTGTGTCCGTGAGCAGATAATCTCGGCCACCGTTAACCCGGTCGATGCCAAACTTTGCACACACACTCCCTGGATGCCAACGATGAACCTCTGCCCCAAACTTTCCAGAACGGCCTGTTATAGCGCCACCAGGAGGCCGCTTTGTGCAAAACAAGTTTTTGCACAGTACACCTACAGATTTTGTCCAAACATCACGCAAATTGGTACACAGTCTCTCTAGAGCCATTCAACGAAACCGGTCTTTCAGATTTCTCAGACTCCATCCTGATTTACTTTTGTTGCCCTTTTATCCAACCACCAGATGAAGGCAAGCTGCAATGTCCTACATTCCTATCCTGGTGGAGACCTGTGCCCAGAAGGGCACTTTTTCTAGTTCTGTTCTGTGATCAACAGACTGAACCAATTAATAATTTAATATAGCCTGTATATTTATATATAGTAGGTACAGGAATCATCCAGGCTGTACTATTTAAATGGAGAGGCCATCGTGTGTGTGTGTGTGTGTGTGTGTGTACACACGCGCACGCGGATGAACGGAACTCACCTCCTCCTGCGCCTGCCCACTCTCTACCAGCAGCAGCAGCGAGCGATGCACGCGCGCGTGCACGTGCACTGGTGAGTGCTGCAGCAGAGAGAGAGAGAGAGAGGGAGAGAGATAGAGGGGGAGGCACAGAGAGACTAGAGAGAGAGAGAGAGAGAGAGTCGGGAGGATTTAAAAGTTGGATCGAGCAGCTCTCTCTTTTTTTCTTAACTTTCTTCTTTTTGCGGTGGTTTTATGATATTTATATAATATTGCGCCTGGTGTTCCTGGACTGGTTGTGAATGTGAACACTAAGGTGAGTTGGACTATAGGACATGAATATTGATATTAAACCGTGTTAATGTTATTATTAATAATAATTAGTATAATGTAATCAACTCAACTGAAACCGCATGGGGAGAAACCTCCCCCTTCGTCCCGTCCAGGATGCGGACTAATAGTGCTGCTGTGCAGCGAGCGTTTTGTACTACTGTCCTGACACCGGTATTAGGCAAATTATTACGTTTTATTATGCCTTTTAGAGACGTAGAATATAGGCTGCTATTAGTGCATATATAAGCTACACAACCACTTCATTTTGGGGGCATTGCAGAGTGCAGTATGATGTATGTATCTCCATATGGCAACTATACTGAGGCTACTGTGGAGGTACATTTGATATGTGTGTATTTGCATGACAGTATAAATAGACCCAGATAGTGGTTGCATTGGGTTACATTACGTTTCATGTGTTGTTGCTGTGCTGTAGACTGTATAGTCTCATGCAGTGAAATGTGTACCGGTTAAGTTATAAGTTCAGACTTGTTGTTGACATAGCATTGCCCGGCCCCTCTAAGCTATGTTTTGCTTCATGCTTGCATAAGAGCTTGTTCAGTAAAGTAAAGTCACCAGAAACTATCTGACTGACACATCCAAACAAGGTGAGCCAGTCTACTGTAGTCTACTGTACTCACTGCACTGCGAATGGGATTTAACAAGGCACTGTCACTCTATACAAGTCTCTCAGTAAATGTTATAAACTTCAGGGAACTTGTAAAAAGAAGCAATGGCTGTTGTTGCACTCACTTTGGATTATGAAATAGCCAGTTGTGGAATAGTGTTATTTATATAAATCTATGGGGACCACCTGGAACCCCCTCAAGGACCACTGGTTGAATCATTTAGCTATGGGGACCACCTGGAACCCCCTCGAGGACCACTGGTTGAATCATTTAGCATGGGGACCACTGGCTGAAAACCACTGGTTCATTCATATTTGTATTAGTATTAATAGTCTAAAAAAACTGCAAATGAAGTTGCAACTAAAGTTTTCAAATAATTGTAGTGGAGTAGAAATATAAAAATAGACATATACTGAAATCCCTCAAAATTGTTTGTTTGATTAATTGATGAATGTATTAACAGATTGGAGAATTACAGTACATTACACTTGTTTACAATAGAGCCCACCATGTTCAATTCATCATAACAATTAGAGACGTACAGATCATCATAGAGGTAAAAAAAGGGAAAGAAACAAACATACAGTGAGGGGGAAAAGGGTGGGGGGGGGATTCAGATTTTACGGGGGCCAGTTTTGAATTGCGGCCGTCCCTAGGTGCCCTTTGAGAGCGGTTTTGAAGGAGTCAAGGGATTTGTATGTCTTAACGACTGTTGGTAGGGCGTTCCACATTTTGGTGACATAGGAGCGGAAATAATGTAGTCCCTTGTTTGTGCCGAATCTGGGTTGCACATGGTTAGTTGCGCTCCCTCTGGTGTTGTGGGTGTGGACTTGGTTAACATTAAGGAATTATCTAGACAGGTACAGTACATGGGTATCTTAGTGAAGTATCTAGACAGGTACATGGGTATATTAGTGAAGTATCTAGACAGGTACATGGGTATATTAGTGAAGTATCTAGACAGGTACATGGGTATCTTAGTGAAGTATCTAGACAGGTGCATGGGTATCTTGGTGGTGTATCGAATCTTGTGGACCAGACCCATTGCAAGATGCTGTACTCTGTCGTCGACCCTAAGCCATTCCAGCCTGTCAAAGTGGGCAGGGGTGAGGTGGGTTCGAGGAGTGAGGCCAAGTATAGTAGCCTGACCAGTTTGTTTTGGGAGGTCTGTAGCCTAGTTTTAAGGGCCTTAGAGGTGCTGTGGTACGCAGTCGAAGAAACCTTGTACGAGGGCTCCTGCTAGGGTCTTCTTCAAGGTGTTTTTGCTGACCAGTGAAGAGATCCCGTATAGGAATCTTGGTTGACTTATTTTTGATTACATTGGTGGCCATTTTATAACCGGAAAGATTGGCCTCCAGGATGGAACCTGTAAGCGCCCTCGAATTATGAAATAATGAGAAGTGGATGGTCTCAACGGGTGTAGTTTATTTGTCTTCAGCACAGAAGATGTTCCCTGGTACACCGTGAAAACTACAAAAATAGAATATAAATACTATTACAATCATGACATTCTCATAGTCTTCAACAACAATAAAATCTGTGCATTACATATCACTTTCAATAGTACAATAAATAAAATGGTTAAGTTACTTAATTAATGCAGTGATACGACAACTCAAACATTTCAAGAGTAGACCAATAAATTACCAAGAATGTCCATAACAGAGATATATCAAACGAACCATCAACCCACAATACAATTAATTAGACCTAAAGTAAATGAATGAACCCAAAACAGAACAAACAAATCATATACCTCGCTCCGCTAATCGAGGGGCTAGGGGTTGAATCGAATGCCACCTTGAACTTCATACCAACAATCTTGGGATAACGATACTTGGCACATCGGAAACAGCAAAAGCAGGCACTGTAAACAATATAAACGGCTTTACATTATATACTGAATCTACAAGCTGTATACTGGATCTACAAAACTACATACTGAATCTACAAACCTACATACTGAATCTACAAAACCACATACTGAATCTACAAAACCACATACTGGATCTACAAAACTACATATTGGATCTACAAAACTACATATTGGATCTACAAAACCACATACTGAATCTACAAACCATTTCAACAATATCAAATCAACTGGGTTAAACATGAAGTTCCAAACAAACAAGTCTCATACCATGTGGCTCTGCTGCCTCAAACATGCTGTGTCTCACTGTGTCACTCTGGCTGAGTGTCTCTGAGGTGAGTGAAGCCAACATTCAGCTATATATGCACTCTAACAGGAAGTTTCACAATAAAGGTATCCTAAGTCTACAGGAAGTGTCAAAATAAGACAACACAAATAAACAAAGAAAAATAACAAACTTCAAAAGTAAAGACCTGACTTAAGTTAAAAGAACCAACTGACACTGGCAGTTACACTCCCACCAATCAGGTTATGCCAAACAAACATAACATGATTTAAAACATAGTTTCCCAAAGTCAAAAGGTGAGGAAAGATCTTACATTAATAAACAATACTCTAATCTTGTCAGTCTTTCAGGTGGGTGGTTTTCTTCTTGCCAAGGAGCCAAAGTTAATGCTGTAGTTAGCCAAGACATGTCTGTAATGGCAGGGACTGGACTTAAGGGTTTGTTGCTCATAGACTGTTGGGTTTTCCTGGGATTGGGGAGGACCGGGGCATGTGGCTTCAAACGGAACAGGAGGGATGATGGTGAGGCTTTTCATCTTAGCCGGTGGGAGAGCAGGACGGCTCCCCTCATCAATGGCTCCCGATCCACAAGGCTCTTTGGGCGATTCAGTTTCTTCTCTCACTGGTTTCTTCTTCTGCTGCTCCAGTCTATGTTTAACCATGAGGGCAGCTCTACCCACAAAACTGCTGCTCTTGGTCAACACCTCAGGGGTGCCCAAGTCACTCTCCTGCTCTTTTGACTGCTGTGAGCTGTCCTTTACCTTCACATTCAATTTCTGCCTGTCGCTGAGAAGCTGCACAGAGTTAACATCTTGTGATACATAGCTGTTCTTATTTGCATCTCTCTTTTCATTAAGGTCTGGTTCTAAGACAGTCATCACCACATTGGTAGATGGAGTCTGCATTTGATTTACTGGGATCTGATTTACACATCTCTGGTTCTCCTGATCAGTAGGGTTGTCTGTGGAAGTGGACTCTGCTGACATTTCTCCCACAGTCACATTTTCTCCCACAATCTCCTGACCTTTAGGGTTATGTGTGGAAGTGGACTCCTTTGCCCTCTCTCCCACCGTCTCCGTTTCTCCCACCGGTCTCTTATCCTTTTCTTTACTTTCGTGTCTCCTCTCAACCGTGGTTACCAGGCATTTGTCCACCAGCTCACACAGCTCTGTGGTCAAGATGCTAGAGGCGTCCATTTTCATACCGATTACTGTAGAAGCAGTGCAGTTAAGTTGAATGGATTGATAAATCTCACTTGTTGCATTATGTTTATTGCGAATACTTTGTTTCATCTCGTGAAGTTCCTCTTCCGAACAAAGTGTCCTTAAAGCTCTTCGAACATTTTTTCCTGTTTGCATCCAGGATGCCATTGCCTCAATGAATGCCTTTTCAAGTTTCTTCTGTGTTTTAACTATAGTCTCTTCAGAACTCATTGGTTGCTGCATTTTGACTGCCATTTTATCTGCACTTGACAGTTGCCTGGGTCTATGCTGTTTGATCACTTATGATACTTTGGGGTATATTTAGTCTGGGTTTTTACAATTTACTTAAACCATTAACGAAGCCCCACAGACTACCACTTTAACACCCAAAGGAATTCTATCAAACAAAACGAACCAAACCAATACATTTCAGATTATACAAATGTCTACTTTAGTTTTCCCATATATAAATGCAGCATGAACTGAATAGTTCTAAATTTGACATTAAATACATTAGCCTTCGAATCAATCGCTTCATATCAGATAAAAGCCTACACTTGTTCTCATTTTTTTTTTGGTTGTTTTCCTTTATCCATTTTATAATTTTTTGTTTCCTTTTTCAAATTTTTTAATGTCGGTTTTGCAACCTAATGTCCTTGCTTCAGTCCAAGATGAGATGGAGGCTACCTGTTAGAAGTCCTCTCACTGCATAGGTTACTGTGGTGTGACGATGACAAACTTGTGGCTATGGGCTGGTGACTTGAAGAAGCACTGGGTGGCTGTAGGTGAGATGGGTTGACGTTGAGTTGTCTCCAGCGTCGAGTTTTCACTGTAAGCGCCCTCGAATTATGAAATAATGAGAAGTGGATGGTCTCAACGGGTGTAGTTTATTTGTCTTCAGCACAGAAGATGTTCCCTGGTACACCGTGAAAACTACAAAAATAGAATATAAATACTATTACAATCATGACATTTTCTCATAGTCTTCAACAACAATAAAATCTGTGCATTACATATCACTTTCAATAGTACAATAAATAAAATGGTTAAGTTACTTAATTAATGCAGTGATACGACAACTCAAACATTTCAAGAGTAGACCAATAAATTACCAAGAATGTCCATAACAGAGATATATCAAACGAACCATCAACCCACAATACAATTAATTAGACCTAAAGTAAATGAATGAACCCAAAACAGAACAAACAAATCATATACCTCGCTCCGCTAATCGAGGGGCTAGGGGTTGAATCGAATGCCACCTTGAACTTCATACCAACAATCTTGGGATAACGATACTTGGCACATCGGAAACAGCAAAAGCAGGCACTGTAAACAATATAAACGGCTTTACATTATATACTGAATCTACAAGCTGTATACTGGATCTACAAAACTACATACTGAATCTACAAACCTACATACTGAATCTACAAAACCACATACTGAATCTACAAAACCACATACTGGATCTACAAAACTACATATTGGATCTACAAAACTACATATTGGATCTACAAAACCACATACTGAATCTACAAACCATTTCAACAATATCAAATCAACTGGGTTAAACATGAAGTTCCAAACAAACAAGTCTCATACCATGTGGCTCTGCTGCCTCAAACATGCTGTGTCTCACTGTGTCACTCTGGCTGAGTGTCTCTGAGGTGAGTGAAGCCAACATTCAGCTATATATGCACTCTAACAGGAAGTTTCACAATAAAGGTATCCTAAGTCTACAGGAAGTGTCAAAATAAGACAACACAAATAAACAAAGAAAAATAACAAACTTCAAAAGTAAAGACCTGACTTAAGTTAAAAGAACCAACTGACACTGGCAGTTACAGAACCTATGTAGGTAATTAAATCTTTCCGTGTGATAATAATATTGTCACCCACTCTAACCAAGAAGTCATCTGCCTTGCTGAGATTACTATTTGAACCAAAGAGAATGGATTCAGTTTTTTTCCCAGATGTAGAGATAGTTTGTTATCTTTATCATTATCGTTATCAATAATAGTCTAAAAATCTGCAAATTAAGTTGCAACTAAAGTTTTCAAATAATTGTAGTGGAGTAGAAAATCCCTCAAAATCGTGCTTGAATACATGCAGTATAAGTTACTTTCCACCACTGATTATGAATGTTCCACAGAATTGACCGAGGCTGAAAAAGACAGCTGCCTGCCTCTGACTCTGAAATGAACGTCACAGTCAGAGGTGTTAGTATTAACAGAATCACATGTCCTGCTGCTGTACTGTATACAGTATAACCTTCACATTGTTTCAACCAGATTACCACCCAGGCTACCTTCTATAATAATTATGCTTTGAATATACCATTCCCTAGTTTTAAATATTGTCATATCTCATGCAGCTGACTTACTGTATGCAGAGCAGGCTGCAGATGTCACGACAGGGTTAATAAGACACTCCTCATCTTCTCCGTGACTCTCTTGCTCTTCACTTGGAAGGGCAGTTTTTCATATGAGTCTGTTAGTGACTCTGATAATGCTGCTAAGCCAGAGCCTTATCAGCACACATCATGTGTGTGCTTTAAGCACTCATTAATTAAGGGTGTTATTTCATTTCAGCCACTTAAACCCTCTATTCTTAGTGAAGCGGGCTTAAGTTTGGAACGCTTGTTTTTTTTTACGTCTACACCAAATCGCTAGATCTTCAAGCGCACAGCCAACGCATCGTGCTGTGATGCGTTGCAAGCTTCTAGATTGGCTATTTTTTGTTGAATTAGGCATGGTGGGGATCAAGTGGTTAAAACACTTCTCGGGTCATTTTGACTATCTATACTCACAAAGTTTGTAACTTGCTTTATTCAATATATTATTTAGAATGAATATCAAAATGTCTAATGTGTAAATATTGACTCAACTTAAATCAAATCAAATCAAATCAAACTTTATTTATAGAGCACGTTTTAAAACAACCGAGGTTGACCAAAGTGCTGTACATCAGTGGCAAAAACAGAGAAACAGGCAAGAGAACACAGAATATACATGAGAAAACACAATGAAAAATGACAAAAATATAAGCATGAAAGGTTAAAATAAGCAAAACAACAACAACAAAAAAAAGAGCTACGATACAGGAAAAACCTAAAAATGGACTTAAAAACATTAATGGATGGGGCAGATTGAATGTGAACTTAAAAACTTAAAACTGTCTGTGGCGCACACAAAAGTCAAAGTAAAGTGAAATACGTCTTGTATTGTATTGTATGTAATTGTATAGTAGACCGGGGACCCAGCTAGGGCTCTACTAGGTGTTTTGATATTTTCACAGCATGCTGCATTGCAATGTGTTGTAGAGCTTGTAGATCTATATTCTTCGCTGAATGTTATCCACAGAGTAGGGACAAAGGGTTCCCTTCCCTTTGAGGATGTGAGCTGAAGCTGTGAATCCTTACAGAATGACTCTGGTCCAAATGATATTTCATTCAGTTTGTGTTGTTCTTTCACCAGACTGAACGTGTAGGGGGAAAAGAGGGGTTCAGCATTGAAACCGGTAGCCAAGACGCACATGTTTTGACAACCTAATGTGTACAACATAATTCGTGTGGGTTTAACGGCAGTCTGAAATATTTGCTCAGCTGCCTACTGGTCACCTCCTCGTCAATTATTACACAACTACCACGTATGATAACAGCATCCTAAGGTTAGCAAGGAATATCACCTCTATTACTAGCCATGTTTTGCATGGAGAGTATAGGTTCAGGTTGCTGCCTTCAGGAAGGAGATAATAGTGTTGCAGCATTACAATAAGGTCAGACTGAAGAGGTCTTTTGTCCGTCAGTCGACTCTGAGGCTTAATCAGGAATTTGGGCGTGCAGGACTAGACTGAGCTCTCTGCCCTTATGTTTCTGTGTATGTAACTGTATTTAATGTTTTTGTCCTGTGTTGTGAAATGTGTTTATGTGTTAGGGCTTTAACCCATTCTGACCGGCACCCATTTTGGTGTCAGCATCATGTTATGCTTTAGCTATTGAAAAATAGCAGATCTACAAGCTCATATCGCGCCACCGAGTGGCGCGATACGAGCTTGTAGGTCTGCTATTTTTGAAAAAAATCGAAGAACAACTGACATTTTTAGAATCTGATCTCAGGTCAAGAATGGGTTCGTCAGACCAGTGTGTGTCCAGTGGAAACCTCGTATGAATCTGATCTCAGGTCAGAATGGGTTAAGCAACTAGTCGACTAGTAAATTCACTAGTCGACCTTGTTGTTGGTACTAGTTGACTAGTTGATAAGAAAACTTTTATTTTTATTTTTTTATTTTTTACATAATAGGTAGTTAATTAAACAACTATAGTAAACTAGTCAACTAGTCAAAATGACTAGAAGTGAATGCCCTAATATGTGTTGCATACAAACGCTGGGTCGCAAAATAAATTCCAGTGCAAACTGACAATGAAGTACTGTATCATATCATATTACCACAATAATTCCTGTTTCACTACTGTATGTAGCCAACAGATTCTAATCACGCACTGCATGACATGCAAAACATAACTAGGTCATAATAATTCTACAGTAGTGTTTTGTTTACCTAGCAGAGAGAGAGAGAGAGGGAAGGAAGGAGTGCTCCGTAGATTACTGCTGGTCTGGAACATAAATAATGTGGCGTGACCGGTCCAGAGACGTACAGTATGTAATATACAGTATAACAGAGACAGGTCCAGAGACGTACAGTTACAGTATATAGAGTATTCATAGGCATGATTTTCCCATCAGGACACGAGTGTTGGAGTTTGGAAGCGCTCGTTGGAAATCACTCAACCGTCCTGCCGTACCACCTGTTTCTAAATGTCACATGATGCAGGAGGCAGAAGAATGTCGTGTTATTGAAAACAAGCACTTCCAAACTCTGACAAATCAAATGCAGGGCATTTCTTGACAGAAAGTATAGCTCATAACATTTCTATGGTGGATTTTCATGAAACAAAAACTTTGCACAGATAACAATAACAGCACCCCATTCCGTTGTCACTGCTCCGGCCAGACACCTGCTGTGTGTTCCACAGATAACAATAACAGCACCCCGTTCCGTTGTCACTGCTCCGGCCAGACACCCACTCTGTGCTGCACAGATAACAATAACAGCACCCCGTTAGCATCTGGCAGTTTCTACATGCTGGGGACCCATACTAAACATGTATATATTATATAACATAAAACCGTGTTGTACATTGTACTCAACATGTCCGGGTTCAAAATGGGGGGCTATTAGCCTGAGCTAACGTGTTAGGTTTCTGGTCTAGAGGGGCGGGTCGCGGCTCAGATTTGCGCACGCCCTGATTGGATCTCATCGATCTGTCCGTCACCCCCGGCCCCTCCTCTCCCCCCTAGTGCAGCGCTGCGTCACATCATTTGGAGCGACGCCCACCCGGAAGGGTTGACTCCCACTTTTAGACCAGAGCGGCCAATGCGTTCCTCCAGGCTTTCAACTTTTGCACCAACAAAAATGAAAGCCTGGTACCGAGGCTAGGGGGCTATGGGCAGTTTAGAAACCGTCTTCCAGTGACATCATCAATTCATCATTAGACAGATTATTTTTTAAACAAGATTTCTTTATAAAAGTGTTTAGATTTTCATTATCGTGAGAACGATGGCTTCCATTTACGCATTGCAACTTTTCAGGACTAGAAAGCCTGCAGTTTCTATTAGCTTGTATTCCCCATCGATGATGTCACTGGAAGACGTTTCTGAACTGCCCACAGCCCTCCTATGAGACACAGACCGAGTAGAAAAAAATGGTGTCATTTTTTTTTTCATGATTTTTAGTGAGGACCTATTATATGAAGATAGGTTGAAAAGTGGTGAAGTAACTATAAACTGTGTTTTGGGATGCAAAATGCACCCTATTTTAATTTTTTGTAACACCTGTTGACTCAGTGACTCTTCTGTTCTGTCCCCAGTTGCGACTTGCGAGTCGACCCCGACCCATCCCCCTCCCCCCGGCACGCACACACACACACACACACACACACACACACACACACACACACACCCTCCACCGTTTCTCCTCGCCATCCCTGCGTCTCCTCCGTGGTGTGTGTGTGTGATGGACGCCGCCGCCGAGGGAGGGCTGGGCCTGTCGGAGGAGGAGACAGAGGCGGAGGCTGAGGCGTCCTGGATGCTGCTGTCATGGCTGGCGTCTCTCATCATGGTGCTGGGGGGGTCCGTGCCGTACCTTCCCCAGTACCAGGACATCCAGAGGACCGGCAACACCGAGGGCTTCTCCACCAGGGTGTGTCTGGTGCTGCTGGTGGCCAACATCCTACGCATCTTCTTCTGGTACGGGAGCTACACAACAAGTACATTTAATTTAAAAGAAATATAGCAGATCTACAAGCTCATAGTGTGGCACTCGGTGCCACACTATGAGCTTGTAGATCTGCTATTTTTTCAATAGCTAAAGTATAACATAATGCTTAAAACCAAAAATGGTGGCACTACATCTTTAACTTTTGGTATACCTTGAATTTGGGGAAATGACTTGACCGGGTGTGGTATGGGTTCAGAGTCCCATTTCAGGAAAGATGAGATGTATTTATAGGACAACCTCTCACCTCTCTGTGCTAATCCTTTCTGCCTGGTCCTGGTTCTGGTTCTGGTTCTGCCTGGTTCTCCTCCAGGATAGGGAAGCAGTTTGAGCTCACCATGTTCACCATGTTCTCCATGTTTTCCTCCAGGATAGGGAAGCAGTTTGAGCTCACCCTCCTCCTCCAGAGTGTGGTGATGATCCTCACCATGTTCTCCATGTTCTCCTCCAGGATAGGGAAGCAGTTTGAGCTCACCCTCCTCCTCCAGAGTGTGGTGATGATCCTCACCATGTTCTCCATGTTCTCCTCCAGGATAGGGAAGCAGTTTGAGCTCACCCTGCTCCTCCAGAGTGTGGTGATGATCCTCACCATGTTCACCATGTTCTCCTCCAGGATAGGGAAGCAGTTTGAGCTCACCCTGCTCCTCCAGAGTGTGGTGATGATCCTCACCATGTTCACCATGTTCTCCCTTAGGATAGGGAAGCAGTTTGAGCTCACCCTCCTCCTCCAGAGTGTGGTGATGATCCTCACCATGTTCACCATGTTCTCCATGTTCTCCTCCAGGATAGGGAAGCAGTTTGAGCTCACCCTGCTCCTCCAGAGTGTGGTGATGATCCTCACCATGTTCACCATGTTCTCCTCCAGGATAGGGAAGCAGTTTGAGCTCACCCTCCTCCTCCAGAGTGTGGTGATGATCCTCACCATGTTCTCCATGTTCTCCATGTTCTCCTCCAGGATAGGGAAGCAGTTTGAGCTCACCCTGCTCCTCCAGAGTGTGGTGATGATCCTCACCATGTTCACCATGTTCTCCTCCAGGATAGGGAAGCAGTTTGAGCTCACCCTGATGTTCACCATGTTCACCATGTTCTCCATGTTCTCTTCCAGGATAGGGAAGCAGTTTGAGCTCACCCTGCTCCTCCAGAGTGTGGTGATGATCCTCACCATGTTCACCATGTTCTCTTCCAGGATAGGGAAGCAGTTTGAGCTCACCCTGATGTTCACCATGTTCTCCATGTTCACCTCCAGGATAGGGAAGCAGTTTGAGCTCACCCTGCTCCTCCAGAGTGTGGTGATGATCCTCACCATGTTCACCATGTTCACCTCCAGGATAGGGAAGCAGTTTGAGCTCACCCTGCTCCTCCAGAGTGTGGTGATGATCCTCACCATGTTCACCATGTTCTCTTCCAGGATAGGGAAGCAGTTTGAGCTCACCCTGATGTTCACCATGTTCTCCATGTTCTCCTCCAGGATAGGGAAGCAGTTTGAGCTCACCCTGCTCCTCCAGAGTGTGGTGATGATCCTCACCATGTTCACCATGCTGCAGCTCTGCTGCTCCGTCCAGAACACCAACCGGGTCAGCACCAGGCAGCACCGGCTCTCAGGTAAGCCACACGCTGTGTGTTTGTTCAATGCTAAATGCTGCGTTCAAGTTCAGGAGACTTCGGGAAAAAAGCAATTCTCCTGAATGCTGTCCTCCTTCCGGTATGGCATGGAAATGAGAGGAGTGGCATTTACATTTCTTTCACCATGTAGTGAACGCTGCATGGAAATGAGAGGAGTGGCATTTACATTTCTTTCACCATGTAGTGAACGCTGCATGGAAATGAGAGGAGTGTCATTTACATTTCTTTCACCATGTAGTGAACGCTGCATGGAAAGGAGAGGAGTGTCATTTACATTTCTTTCACCATGTAGTGAACGCTGCATGGAAATGAGAGGAGTGTCATTTACATTTCTTTCACCATGTAGTGAACGCTGCATGGAAAGGAGAGGAGTGTCATTTACATTTCTTTCACCATGTAGTGAACGCTGCATGGAAAGGAGAGGAGTGTCATTTACATTTCTTTCACCATGTAGTGAACGCTGCATGGAAATGAGAGGAGTGTCATTTACATTTCTTTCACCATGTAGTGAACGCTGCATGGAAATGAGAGGAGTGTCATTTACATTTCTTTCACCATGTAGTGAACGCTGCATGGAAATGAGAGGAGTGTCATTTACATTTCTTTCACCATGTAGTGAACGCTGCATGGAAAGGAGAGGAGTGTCATTTACATTTCTTTCACCATGTAGTGAACGCTGCATGGAAATGAGAGGAGTGTCATTTACATTTCTTTCACCATGTAGTGAACGCTGCATGGAAATGAGAGGAGTGTCATTTACATTTCTTTCACCATGTAGTGAACGCTGCATGGAAAGGAGAGGAGTGTCATTTACATTTCTTTCACCATGTAGTGAACGCTGCATGGAAATGAGAGGAGTGTCATTTACATTTCTTTCACCATGTAGTGAACGCTGCATGGAAATGAGAGGAGGGGCATTTACATTTCTTTCACCATGTAGTGAACGCTGCATTCGTGTTCTGGAGAGGGCAGTTGTTTTACAGACGGGTACAAAGGGCAGGGGCTGAAGCCCCCTTTGATGTCCGTGTGTTTGTTCTTACTGCCTTGCCTGTTTTACTGCTGTTTTTTTAAAATCTTTGCTGTTGCTTTATTGTTGTTTTATGCTCTTTGCTATTGTTTTTTTATTGTCTTAAGGCCACTGTGTTTTTGCTTCCTGACCTGCTTCGGCTCCTACGGCTCACTCACACACGTGAGACATGGCTAAAGCGTTTCCCGGCCCAGAGGACCACATTTCTGATATGGTCCGTGGTAGCCCTGAAACATGACTGCCATGATGATTATCATGACAGTCATGCAGTAACTGCACCCTGTTTTTGGCGCTCGCTGCATTTACAAGATTTCCATATATATAAACATTCAGATTTCAAATTAAGTACTCACAAAGTGTCCCACGGGTGTTAGTTAGTTGCTGCTCCAGCGATTAGAATTGCTGCGTCCCGCGTTGTTTAATAAAAAGCATTTTTATCCGAGCTCCCCGGCTACTTTTTTCAAACGGGGTTCGTTTGGGAAATCCACAGTTGCACACCGGGAGCGCACTCGCCTATTAGTCTGTATTGGCAGGGCGGTCAGCGTACCTATATAGAACACACCGAGTGCCACCCTCCTCCCGACCGATAGGGGCGCGTAGTTGAAAGCCAATGGCAAAATAACAGCTCGGATAAAAATGCTTTTTATTAAACAACGCGGGATGCAGAAATTCAAATCGCTGGAGCAGCAACTAACTAACACCCGTGGGACAAATTGTGAGTACTTTATATTTGAATTCCGAATGTTTATATATACGGAAAAGTTGTGCATGTAGCGAGCGCCAAAAACAGGGTGCCGTTTCTTCATGACTCTCGTATGAATACGAGAGTCATGAACCATGGCTAGGTCCATGGTGTCCATGTGACATTCATTCATGTAGTTCCATTATGGTCCATGGTGTCCATGTGACATTCATTCATGTAGTTCCATTATGGTCCATGGTGTCCATGTGACATTCATTCATGTAGTTCCATTATGGTCCATGGTGTCCATGTGACATTCATTCATGTAGTTCCATTATGGTCCATGGTGTCCATGTGACATTCATTCATGTAGTTCCATTATGGTCCATGGTGTCCATGTGACATTCATTCATGTAGTTCCATTATGGTCCATGGTGTCCATGTGACATTCATTCATGTAGTTCCATTATGGTCCATGGTGTCCATGTGACATTCATTCATGTAGTTCCATTATGGTCCATGGTGTCCATGTGACATTCATTCATGTAGTTCCATTATGGTCCATGGTGTCCATGTGACATTCATTCATGTAGTTCCATTATGGTCCATGGTGTCCATGTGACATTCATTCATGTAGTTCCATTATGGTCCATGGTGTCCATGTGACATTCATTCATGTAGTTCCATTATGGTCCATGGTGTCCATGTGACATTCATTCATGTAGTTCCATTATGGTCCATGGTGTCCATGTGACATTCATTCATGTAGTTCCATTATGGTCCATGGTGTCCATGTGACATTCATTCATGTAGTTCCATTCCTATCATTCTCGTGTGTAGACTATAGACTCTCCTGTAGTGCTGCTGTGAGTGTCCACAGGTTAAGTGTTGTGATGGTAGTACCAATCTGAGAAAAAACAGCTCCCTCTTTTCCTTTGAATAGAGAGGATGCACATGCATGCTTTTCCCATCAGGAGTCCCCCCCCCCCCCCCCCTCATCTAGACTGAGTGGCAAAACATTGAGCAGCATGGATGGAGTGTTTGGAAGTTTGGAAGCGCTCGTTGGAAATCACTCAACCGTCCTGCCGTACCACCTGTTTCTAAATGTTACACAATGCAGGAGGCAGAAAAATGTTAGTGTTATTGAAAACAAGCACTTCCAAACTCATTTGGAAGTGCTTTCTTGACAGAAAGTAGCTCATAACGTTTCTATGGTGGATTTTTATGAAGCAAAAACTTAGATAGAAATAAGGATAATTCAAGCTTTTCGTACAGCTGCAATGTTGGTGAGTTTAACATTGTTTAATGCAACCAGGACAGGACTTTTCTGTTTGGATGAATGGGAAAGTAGTTTTTTGCCACTCAGTGGGCGTTCCCGCATAACTTCCAGGTTAGAGACAACAGAACAGACTGTCACGAGAGACTGTGATGTTACTAACAAGATCCTCACATTAGTATTAAATAGAGACTGTGATGTTACTAACAAGATCCTCGCATTAGTATTAAATAGAGACTGTGATGTTACTAACAAGATCCTCACATTAGTATTAAATAGAGACTGTGATGTTACTAACAAGATCCTCACATTAGTATTAAATAGAGACTGTGATGTTACTAACAAGATCCTCACATTAGTATTAAATAGAGACTGTGATGTTACTAACAAGATCCTCACATTAGTATTAAATAGAGACTGTGGTGTTACTAACAAGATCCTCACATTAGTATTAAATAGAGACTGTGGTGTTACTAACAAGATCCTCACATTAGTATTAAATAGAGACTGTGATGTTACTAACAAGATCATCACATTAGTATTAAATAGAGACTGTGATGTTACTAACAAGATCCTCACATTAGTATTAAATAGAGACTGTGATGTTACTAACAAGATCCTCACATTAGTATTAAATAGACTGTGGTGTTACTAACAAGATCCTCACATTAGTATTAAATAGAGACTGTGATGTTACTAACAAGATCCTCACATTAGTATTAAATAGAGACTGTGATGTTACTAACAAGATCCTCACATTAGTAATAAATAGAGACTGTGATGTTACTAACAAGATCCTCACATTAGTATTAAATAGAGACTGTGATGTTACTAACACGATCCTCGCATTAGTATTAAATAGAGACTGTGATGTTACTAACAAGATCCTCACATTAGTATTAAATAGAGACTGTGATGTTACTAACAAGATCCTCACATTAGTATTAAATAGAGACTGTGATGTTACTAACAAGATCCTCACATTAGTATTAAATAGAGACTGTGATGTTACTAACAAGATCCTCACATTAGTATTAAATAGAGACTGTGGTGTTACTAACAAGATCCTCACATTAGTATTAAATAGAGACTGTGGTGTTACTAACAAGATCCTCACATTAGTATTAAATAGAGACTGTGATGTTACTAACAAGATCATCACATTAGTATTAAATAGAGACTGTGATGTTACTAACAAGATCCTCACATTAGTATTAAATAGAGACTGTGATGTTACTAACAAGATCCTCACATTAGTATTAAATAGACTGTGGTGTTACTAACAAGATCCTCACATTAGTATTAAATAGAGACTGTGATGTTACTAACAAGATCCTCACATTAGTATTAAATAGAGACTGTGATGTTACTAACAAGATCCTCACATTAGTAATAAATAGAGACTGTGATGTTACTAACAAGATCCTCACATTAGTATTAAATAGAGACTGTGATGTTACTAACACGATCCTCACATTAGTATTAAATAGAGACTGTGATGTTACTAACAAGATCCTCACATTAGTATTAAATAGAGACTGTGATGTTACTAACAAAAATCATCACATTAGTATTAAATAGAGACTGTGATGTTACTAACAATATCCTCACATTAGTATTAAATATAGACTGATGTTACTAACAAGATCCTCACATTAGTATTAAATAGAGACTGTGATGTTACTAACAAGATCCTCACATTAGTATTAAATAGAGACTGTGATGTTACTAACAAGATCCTCACATTAGTATTAAATAGAGACTGTGGTGTTACTAACAAGATCCTCACATTAGTATTAAATAGAGACTGTGATGTTACTAACAAGATCCTCACATTAGTATTAAATAGAGACTGTGGTGTTACTAACAATATCCTCACATTAATATTAAATAGAGACTGTGATGTTACTAACAAGATCCTCACATTAGTATTAAATAGAGACTGTGATGTTACTAACAAGATCCTCACATTAGTAATAAATAGAGACTGTGATGTTACTAACAATATCCTCACATTAGTATTAAATAGAGACTGATGTTACTAACAAGATCCTCACATTAGTATTAAATAGAGACTGTGATGTTACTAACAAGATCCTCACATTAGTATTAAATAGAGACTGTGATGTTACTAACAAAGATCCTCACATTAGTATTAAATAGAGACTGTGATGTTACTAACAAGATCCTCACATTAGTATTAAATAGAGACTGTGATGTTACTAACAAAGATCCTCACATTAGTATTAAATAGAGACTGTGATGTTACTAACAAGATCCTCACATTAGTATTAAATAGAGACTGTGATGTTACTAACAAGATCCTCACATTAGTATTAAATAGAGACTGTGATGTTACTAACAAGATCCCCACATTAATATTAAATAGAGACTGTGATGTTACTAACAAAGATCCTCACATTAGTATTAAATAGAGACTGTGATGTTACTAACAAGATCCTCACATTATTATTAAATAGAGACTGTGATGTTACTAACAAGATCCTCACATTAGTATTAAATAGAGACTGTGATGTTACTAACAAAGATCCTCACATTAGTATTAAATAGAGACTGTGGTGTTACTAACAAAGATCCTCACATTAGTATTAAATAGAGACTGTGATGTTACTAACAAGATCCTCGCATTAGTATTAAATAGAGACTGTGATGTTACTAACAAGATCCTCACATTAGTATTAAATAGAGACTGTGATGTTACTAACACGATCCTCACATTAGTATTAAATAGAGACTGTGATGTTACTAACAAGATCCTCACATTAGTATTAAATAGAGACTGTGATGTTACTAACAAAAATCATCACATTAGTATTAAATAGAGACTGTGATGTTACTAACAATATCCTCACATTAGTATTAAATATAGACTGATGTTACTAACAAGATCCTCACATTAGTATTAAATAGAGACTGTGATGTTACTAACAAGATCCTCACATTAGTATTAAATAGAGACTGTGATGTTACTAACAAGATCCTCACATTAGTATTAAATAGAGACTGTGGTGTTACTAACAAGATCCTCACATTAGTATTAAATAGAGACTGTGATGTTACTAACAAGATCCTCACATTAGTATTAAATAGAGACTGTGGTGTTACTAACAATATCCTCACATTAATATTAAATAGAGACTGTGATGTTACTAACAAGATCCTCACATTAGTATTAAATAGAGACTGTGATGTTACTAACAAGATCCTCACATTAGTAATAAATAGAGACTGTGATGTTACTAACAATATCCTCACATTAGTATTAAATAGAGACTGATGTTACTAACAAGATCCTCACATTAGTATTAAATAGAGACTGTGATGTTACTAACAAGATCCTCACATTAGTATTAAATAGAGACTGTGATGTTACTAACAAAGATCCTCACATTAGTATTAAATAGAGACTGTGATGTTACTAACAAGATCCTCACATTAGTATTAAATAGAGACTGTGATGTTACTAACAAAGATCCTCACATTAGTATTAAATAGAGACTGTGATGTTACTAACAAGATCCTCACATTAGTATTAAATAGAGACTGTGATGTTACTAACAAGATCCTCACATTAGTATTAAATAGAGACTGTGATGTTACTAACAAGATCCCCACATTAATATTAAATAGAGACTGTGATGTTACTAACAAAGATCCTCACATTAGTATTAAATAGAGACTGTGATGTTACTAACAAGATCCTCACATTATTATTAAATAGAGACTGTGATGTTACTAACAAGATCCTCACATTAGTATTAAATAGAGACTGTGATGTTACTAACAAAGATCCTCACATTAGTATTAAATAGAGACTGTGGTGTTACTAACAAAGATCCTCACATTAGTATTAAATAGAGACTGTGATGTTACTAACAAGATCCTCGCATTAGTATTAAATAGAGACTGTGATGTTACTAACAAGATTCTCACATTAGTATTAAATAGAGACTGTGATGTTACTAACAAGATCCTCACATTAGTATTAAATAGAGACTGTGACGTTACTAACAAGATCCTCACATTAGTATTAAATAGAGACTGTGATGTTACTAACAAGATCCTCACATTAGTATTAAATAGAGACTGTGATGTTACTAACAAAGATCCTCACATTAGTATTAAATAGAGACTGTGATGTTACTAACAAAGATCCTCACATTAGTATTAAATAGTAGTCCTTTAATGGTAACTCACACTGTGTTGCTGCTAGTGAGAGCCTGGCCACAAACATTTTTTGTTTCAGTTACTACGTCTTGCCACAAGAGGGCGCCAAAGGAAAGGCTATAATATTGAGGCTTCTATTTTCTCTTTTAGCTTCTTTTAGTGACTGTTTACTTTAAGCAGTAGCAAATATCAACAAAGAGGAAGAACATCCCTTCTGGTGTTTTAAGCATTATGTTATACTTTAGCTATTGAAAAATAGCAGATCGCGCTACGAGCTTGTAGGTCTTCTATTTTTTTGAAAAATCATGAAAATGTATAGTGCAAATCTTTGAATATATATATTATTTCAGAGTGAACGTTTTTAACTCAAATCTTTGCTTCTGGGGGGGTCCCTGGAACTACATGTTTTCAGATGGGGGTCGGCCACCAAATACATAATAATCTTGACATGCAAATGTTTGAGAACAACTGACATAGAAACATGTTTTTATTTCTTTGGGGGGGGGGGGCAGCTAAATGAGTTCAATAGCGTTAAAAAATATCTATCTACAAGCTCCTTTTCTAAAGATATTCAGACTTTTCTAGATGTAGCCTATTTCATAATAGCAGAACTGTAAGCCCACATCACGTCAAGTCGCAACGCGTTGTGAGCTTGCAGATCTGCTATTTTCAAATAAATCGTAAAGTGTGAAACATTTGGAATACTTTTTAAACATTCTATGGACACAAATCTTATGGGGGGGGGGGGGCATCACATAAACGCAAACATCATCAAACATTTAAAGACCTATTAAAGGGACACTTCACCCTTTTTGCAAAATGTTAATGACGTTTAGAAGCTTTAGAACACTTTCCTGGGGGTATTTATGTGTGTAATATGTGGTTTTAGATATTTTAGATTGTAGCAGTGAGCCCAGTGTCTCTGATGTCATGGACACTGGGCTCACTTCCTTCCTGGACTACATGTTGTCTCAGTAAGACAGCTCTCCCCCTATCCACAAGGAGGAGCAGTGCACCAAAGTATTATGGGAATTGTAGTCCAGGAAGGTAGTGAGACCAGTGTCCATGACATCAGAGACACTGGGCTCACGGCTACAATCTAAAATATCTAAAATCACATATTTACACACATAAAGACCCCCAGGAAAGTGTTCTAAAGCTTCTAAACGTCATTAACATATATGTTTTTGCTTAAAGTGTCCCTTTAAGCGTCGTACAAAGCCAACTCTTGTCGTGACAAATCATGACAATAAACAAATTTGTTTTTGGGACGAACAAATAATTAGAAGAAAAAAAACGGCAGGTTACAACACTTTTTTAGTTGTTTTTCTTCTTCCTTGTAATTATTTGTTTGGTCCAAAATATTGTGTTTGTTGTCATGATTTGTCACGACTCAAGTTGGCTTTGTACCTAGCTTTTTCAGAAAACTGTCAGGATGTAGAAGACACTTTTTTGAATCTGATCTCAGGTCAGAATGGGTTAAATAAATACATTTTGAAATGTCTATGGGACAAAATGCATTGGGAACTATTTCCTGGGCCTGGCGTCGTCATGAAAGGGGGCGGGGCTGCGACACTCTTATTGTACTGTATTGTGAGAGAAGAGTCTGTTAATTCTGAAATCCACTGTCCGCTAATATCTGGGTCACACCGAGCAGTCTTTAATCCAGGGAGGGACGAATATCAAAGTATTTTATATATATATAAAGGGTCTCCAATCTGGGGGTTCTTGACATGAAAAGGCTTTAGAACCAACTGGCCTAGATATTACCAAGAAGCCATGAAGAGAAATGAAATGAAAATGAAAATGAATGAATGACTGTATTGATTTATTAAGATTAGTGTGAAGACAAAGCAGAACAGATCTATACATACATCATCCACAAGAGATTCTATATAGCCTATACTGTGTGTGTGTGTGTGTGCGTGTGTGTGTGTGCGTGTGCGTGTGTGTGTGTGTGTGCGTGTGTACGTTTACGCTTTGAGACTTGGCTGTTGTGAGGACCGTTGTCCTGGACCGCACGAGATAAACTATTGTTTTATACTTATAATTAGCGATGCACCGAAAGGGAATTTATAAAACCCAATATATATCTTTTTTTTCCTACCATTGCTGTCATGGCCGTACCTTAACCCATTCTAGACGGGATCCCCTTTTGGTGTCAGCATCATGTTATGCTTTAGCTATTGAAAAATAGCAGATCTACAAGCTCATAGCGCGCCACTCGGTGGCGCGCTATGAGCTTGTAGATCTGCTATTTTTGAAAAATCGAAGAGCGACTGACATAGAAGGCATTTTTAGAATCTGATCTCAGGCCAGAATGAAAACTGTCAGGATGTAGAAGACATTTTTAGAATCTGATCTCAGGTCAGAATGGGTTAAAGCTACCTGATTTATGGCAAAAAAATAAATGGTTATGGCAAAACTTAACTTAACTTAAATAATAATCACTATTATGGGTCCATGAAACATTTATTCAGCTCACATCATAGAGGCAGCCAGGCATTGTGATCAATTCTACAAACAAGAGTGTGTGTGTTTGTGCGTGTGCACGCTTGTGTGTGCATGTGTGTGTGTGTGCGTGCATGCCCACATGCTTCACATGCCGCGTCAGCAACGGCGAACGCGTCCAAGTTCATTGTCAGGGTCGGTCTTTATGCGTCGTAGATTCAACGGGTAATTGTCTTTCTGATGGAGGCTCAGGGTTGATTGCCTCTGCAAATGGGGCCGGCGGAAATCTAATCTAACTTTAGGCTAGTTTTTTCTTTATTATTATTATTGGAGACTAGACTATACAGAATGCGGGCCTGATAATGGAATACCATAATAACACCCCGACTAGAATGTGTTATAGAGACATCAATTGTGATAACAGCTTATTTGCATCATTAAGCCATTCTGAACGGGAACCCCTTTTGGTGTTAGCATCATGTTATGCTTTAGCTATTGAAAAATAGCAGACCTACAAGCTCATAGCGCGCCACCGAGTGGCGCGCTACGAGCTTGTAGGTCTGCTATTTTTGAAAAAATCGAAGAACGACTGACATTTTTTTAGAATCTGATCTCAGGTCAGAATGGGTTATAATCAGACCAGTGTGTGTCCAGTGGAAACCTCGTATGAATCTGATCTCAGGTCAGAATGGGTTAAAAGATAATGTGTGGAGGCAAGCGCAACCTGTGGTTGAGATGATTCACTGTGTCTTTCATCTCAAAGTTTGGCAGGGTCGATCAGTTTGACACCACTTTGGCTCCGCTGTGGGTGTTAGGAGCAGCTTGGCCACTTGGGGGTGCTATAGTGGTGGCTTTTTCATTGTTTTTGTTGCTGAGATATAACTGGCTTGGATGTTTGCTATTGGCCCGGCCAATGGCCATGCACCTGTTCTTTATTTGTATGTATTGTCATGGGTTGCATCATCAGTCATTTGAAACTAATCAATTTGATCGATTGTGGAAGAAAAAATCACACCTGTGTGAACTGAGTGGTGCAATCACCCCCCCCCCCCACCTCTCTCTGTCTCTCTGTCTCTCTGTCTGTCTGTCTCTCTCTCTCTCTCTCTCTCTCTCTCTCTCTCTCTCTCTCTCTCTCTCTCTCTCATTAGCAGGCAGCAGTCACAGCACTATCCCTCTCTCTGTTTCTGGCACCCCCTACTGGTACTAATAAGTCATATACTCGTGCCCATAGCCACATAGATACACACGGACATTGCTGGTTGTAGGAGTGGTTGCACCACTCAAAAAATATATTGTGAATTCAATAAAACATGTAGCTTAGACTGATTAAATTGGCGTTTTGAACAAATTAAATTATGTGACTGTTTCAACAGTATTTAATTAGTGATTTGCATATAATAGGCAGCAAACTCCTTTGGAGTTAACGTACCTGCTGCAGTAACACAATGCAAACCAACCGGGGTGTGTTTAGTACAGTGTTCTGTCATCCCAGTACGACTCACACCAGGCAGCCAACCAACCGGGGTGTGCTTCGTACAGTGTTCTGTCATCCCAGTACGACTCACACCAGGCAGCCAACCAACCGGGGTGTGCTTCGTACAGTGTTCTGTCATCCCAGTACGGACTCACACCAGGCAGCCAACCGACCGGGGTGTGCTTCGTACAGTGTTCTGTCATCCCAGTACGGACTCACACCAGGCAGCCAACCGACCGGGGTGTGCTTCGTACAGTGTTCTGTCATCCCAGTACGACTCACACCAGGCAGCCAACCGACCGGGGTGTGCTTCGTACAGTGTTCTGTCATCCCAGTACGACTCACACCAGGCAGCCAACCGACCGGGGTGTGCTTAGTACAGTGTTCTGTCATCCCAGTACGGACTCACACCAGGCAGCCAACCGACCGGGGTGTGCTTCGTACAGTGTTCTGTCATCCCAGTACGACTCACACCAGGCAGCCAACCGACCGGGGTGTGCTTCGTACAGTGTTCTGTCATCCCAGTACGACTCACACCAGGCAGCCAACCGACCGGGGTGTGCTTCGTACAGTGTTCTGTCATCCCAGTACGACTCACACCAGGCAGCCAACCGACCGGGGTGTGCTTAGTACAGTGTTCTGTCATCCCAGTACGACTCACACCAGGCAGCCAACCGACCGGGGTGTGCTTCGTACAGTGTTCTGTCATCCCAGTACGACTCACACCAGGCAGCCAACCGACCGGGGTGTGCTTCGTACAGTGTTCTGTCATCCCAGTACGACTCACACCAGGCAGCCACTCTCTGAACTGCAAACAAACCTGAGCTCCGCTTTCACGAGGAGGAGGGGCTCAGGAAATGGACTCAAATAGATCTGAACACGCTGTGTCATCAGCAGTATGTTGTCTGTCCCTCCCTCCCTCCCTCCCTCCGTCTCTCTCTTTATCTGACACAGCGGTTCAGTTTTCTGCTCTGCCTCACACACTCACGGTCTGACGGCCATAAGCTACACCGGGCATGTGTGTGTGTTTGACGTAAAGCGCACTGCGCGCACAAAGTACGCGTGCAAAATGCCCCACGGCTACACCAGATCTGTGGCCCGCGGCAGATTTGTGCGGCAATGGTTGTCGTTTCTGGTGAAAACAGCCGACAGCAGGAGGCGCTGTTTCTTTCTGCACCGAGCGAGAGAACAACAAGCGGTCAAGATACACACACACACACACACACACACACACACACACACACACACACACACACACACACACACACAGCATTACGTCATCGTAACATCCGGTTACGGATATATGGCTCTTCAAAAATAAGGGTTGAAAGGGGGTAAAACGTTGGCAATGTGCGATAAATAGATGATTAGATTAATCCTGCCGGTCAAACAGGTTTAATAAATCCATCAGTCATTTCAATACCCTTCATGGCTTCATGTAATATCTAGGCCAGTGGTTCTCAAACTCAAACTCCTTCATGTCAAGGACCCCCAAATTGATATGTATGTGAGCGTAGAGACCCCCATCTGAAAATATGTTAAACCATTTTGACCTGGGATCAGATTCTAAAAATGTCTTTTACATCCTGACAGTTTTCTGAAAAAGCTATGTTTCTATGTCAGTCGTTCTTCGATTTTTCAAAAATAGCAGACCTACAAGAGCTTGTAGATCTGCTATTTTTCAATAGCTAAAGCATAACATAGTGCTAACACCAAAAAGGGCCCCCCCCCAAAAAATGGGTTAAACCCCAGATTAGAAACCCTCTGTGTCTGGCATTGTATTTTCTAAATTATTATTTAACAATAATTTACAAAAATGAGATCGACACAAGCTCACAGTAGTGCATCGCTACTTAATTAAAGATCTATTTAGCCCGGAGTATACTGATATTGAATTGTATGTATTTGTAAATTGAATGTATTAAAGGACCACCTCACCACTTTTCAACCTATCTTCATATAATAGGTCCTCACTAATACTCATGATAAAATGGCACGATTCTTTTCTACTCAGTCTGTTTCTCATAGGAGGGCTGTGGGCAGTTTAGAAACCGTCTTCCAGTGACATCATCATTAGGCAGATTTCTTTTTAAACAAGTTTTTTTACAAAAATGTTTAGATTTTGATTATCGTGAGAACGATGGCTTCCATTTTCGCATTGCAACTTTTCAGGACTAGAAAGCCTGCAGTTTCTATTAGCTTGTATTCCCCATCGATGATGTCACTGGAAGACGGTTTCTGAACTGCCTACAGCCATCCTAGGACACACAGACAAAAAAATGTGTCATTCTTTCATGATTATTAGTGGGGACCCATTTTATGAAGATAGGTTGAAAAGTGGTGAAGTGGTCCTTTAACTATCTTGGCTGGACCTCACTTTGAGATCCACTGCTCAAACAGAGAGTGTAATTTGTATATCAGTGAATTCAGTCATGCTGTGTGCATCGCCGCAGTCACTAAATTACATCCACTGTATCACGCGTCCGACATCCGTGCATCCATTATTCATATCTGTAAATGTTTCATTCCATTCCTCAGAGCTATGTTGAACTTTTTGGTTTTAGAATCCTGGGCTGTATCGCCACCTGGGTGTGACATAATTAACCCATTTAGACCTGAGGGCGATTCTGCAAAATGTCTTCTAAATCCTTTTTTAGTTTTAATGTCAAGGACCCTCAAGATTATAATGTAATTGGCCACCGACCCCCCCCATCTGATTTGAGTTTGATTTGAGTTAAAAACGTTGGCTCTGAAAGAATATATATATTCAAAGATCTCCAGTACATTTTCACGATTTAAAAAAAAATAGCAGACCTACGAGCTCGTAGCGCGGCACTCGGTGCCGCGCTATGAGCTCGTAGATCTGCTATTTTTCAATAGCTAAAGTATAACACAATGCTTAAAGGTATATTCAGTGATTTCACTTAATTCAAATATCACTTTTTTTTTTTTGTTTTGTTGTGATAATCCTCTCTACTATAGAGTGTGCTGGCCATATAAGGAGTTCCTCCCTGTCCCCAGTTAACCCCTGGGGGTCAAAAAACCGTAGGTTTAGTTTTTGACTCTCTATCCTGATTGGACGAAAGGCTGGGTCCCACAGCCAAAAACGAAACCTAAGGTTTTTTGAGTGAAATCACTGAATATACCTTTAAAACACCAAAAGGGGTTCCCGCCCAGAATGGATTAAGCAATAACTCAGTCCAAGGCATATAAAACAGCATATATTATCAAATATATCACGGCTCAGGGACGGAGCGGTGGAATGGAGACAGCCTGCACATAAACCATTGATCAATCTTTGTGTAAAGCTCTGCCCGGCTGTCATCCTTCTGCATTCTCTGACACCGTCTGGCAGAAGCAATGTGACAAGACTTAATGGACCCCATCTGTAACCGTTAATTGAGGCCGTTTGAGGATTTGACACAGTCATCAGGGCATTTGTCTCTGCCGGCGTTTATGATTTAATTTGCCTGAAGGAGGTCAGCCGGCCGGTCGCTTCAATTATATTTATTCAAGTTCTACCAATATATACACAGCTCTACTACAGGTTGTCCCTTTTTTAAAGCTTGATTTATATATTATTATGCTTTAAGATTTTCGTTGTCTTCGGCTAAACGGGGGAGGGAGTTTTTCGATGACGTCTCACTGTTTGCGCAACATCGAGGAGACGCTCCCAGGCTGTGGAGCGATGCGATCCGTTTTCATATAAATAAACGTCGTCTTTTGGACAATACTTCGTCCTGGGTGATCCCGGGGTCCAGGAGGTCCCTGTGCTACCGGGGTCCAGGAGGTCCCTGTGATACCGGGGTCCAGAGGGTCCCTGTGATCCCGGGGTCCAGGAGGTCCCTGTGATACCGGGGTCCAGGAGGTCCCTGTGATACCGGGGTCCAGAGGGTCCCTGTGATCCCGGGGTCCAGGAGGTCCCTGTGATACCGGGGTCCAGAGGGTCCCTGTGATACCGGGGTCCAGGAGGTCCCTGTGATCCCGGGGTCCAGGAGATCCCTGTGATCCCGGGGGCCAGGAGGTCCCTGTGATCCCGGGGTCCAGGGGGTCCCTGTGATCCCGGGGTCCAGGAGGTCCCTGTGATACCGGGCGTCGGGCGTTACTAATAGAAAGGACAAAGAACTCCGTCCTGGTGCTGGGGGTGTTACTTCAACCCTATACACGCGTCCATTTGAAAATAGCTGATCTACAAGTACATGAGTACATTGCATTATGAGTACTGTTACTTTTAGCATGTTAAGTACATTTTGATGCCGATACCTTTGTACTTTTACTCAAGTACATTTTCAATTCCGTGACTTTTACTTGTAATGAAGTAGTTCCAAATTGCAGTATTGGTACTTTTTACTTAAGTAAAACAACTGAGTACTTTTTCCACCACTGTCCATTACAGCGTCGGTGTCACTTCAGCTGTTTAAAACCCATGTTTGGGCGGGTACCCCATTTTGGTGTTAGCATTATGCTATGCTTTAGCTATTGAAAAATAGCAGACCTACAAGCTCATAGCTCGCCACTTGGTGGCGCGCTATGAGCTTGTAGGTCTGCTATTTTTTGAAAAATCGAAGAACGACCGCCATAGAAACATAGCTTTTTCAGAAAACTGTCAGGATGTAGAAGACATTTTTTTTAGAATCTGATCTCAGGTCAGAATGGGGTTAATTTAAGGGGTTTTGTCTTTCTCACGGACACTTGGTTTTGTGACATCCCGATTCCCAGACGGCCTCAGTCGTGCCTGGCGGGGGGGTATAGATCCGTGTCCATTTGTCTGGCGGTGAAAGCATGCTAATTGGTCAACTACTGTATCGCATCCCGCAGGGCGGATATCAGTTATCACCCTGTCCTTGTCCATTGTATTACTTTGTTACTTTGTTACTTTGTTACATTGTATTACTTTACTCCCCCTCATCCAGGGCAAATAAAAGGCTGTCGAACAGTGAAAGTCAAGTTATCTTTTAACTCATTCTGACCTGAGATCAGATTCTAAAAAACGTCTTCTACATCCTGACAGTCTTCTGAAAAAAGCTATGTTTCTATGTCAGTCGTTCTTCGATTTCAAAAAAATAGCAGACCTACAAGCTCGTAGCGCGCCACTCGGTGGCGCGCTATGAGCTTGTAGATCTGCTATTTTTTTTCAATAGCTAAAGCATAACACAATGCTATAACACCAAAAGGGGTTCCCTCCCAAAATGGGTTAAAAAGGTTTTAGGAACAGCTTATAATGCACGGTGGGTTTTGGGAAAAAGAACACGTTGGTTCGTATATACTGTGGCACAGCCATGAATAACATTATGTGCTTTTATACGTGCTAGAGCTGCAAAGTGGAATCAGGGGAATCAATCACGGATCCATATTTAGTTACTTTAATTCTCGGCTGCACACATACAGTACCTTTACTGCATAATAATGTGAGCTGACTCAGTGACTTTGCAGTGACTTCCATCCACTGCCCCTAGGGGGCTCCACAATAAGCCATTCAGGACGGGAACCCCTTTTGGTGTTTAACCCATTCTGACCTGAGATCAGATTCATACGAGGTTTCCGCCGGACACACACTGGTCTGATGAACCCATTCTGACCTGAGATCAGATTCTAAAAATGTCAGTCGCTCTTCGATTTTTCAAAAATAGCAGACCTACAAGCTCGTATCGCGCCACTCGGTGGCGCGATATGAGCTTGTAGATCTGCTATTTTTAAATAGCTAAAGCATAACATGATGCTGACACCAAAATGGGTGCCCGGTCAGAATGGGTTAAAGCATCATGTTGTACTTTTAGCTATTGAAATATAGCAGAGTGCCGCGCTTCGAGGCTTGTAGATCTGTTATTGGCACAGTTGGTAGTGCTGTCGCCTCACAGCTAGAAGGTCCTGGGTTCGATTCCCGCTGGGGGCGCTGTGGGTGCTGGCGGCGTGTTTCCTCCTCCACGTCATCAGTGCCCTAGCCTGACCTAAGCAGAGACATTTCTGGTCTAGAGGGGCGGGTCGCGCCTCAGAAATGCGCGCACCCTGATTGGATCTCATTGATCTGTCCGTCACCCCCGGCCCCTCCTCTCCCCCCTAGTGCAGCGCTACGTCACATCATTTAGAGCGACGCCCACCCGGAAGGGTTGACTCCCACTTTTAGACTGGTTCAGCCCACGGCTTTTTCCAGGCTTTCATCTTTCGCGCAGACGAAATGAAAGCCTGGGTATCGAGGCTATCAGTGCCCATACCCGAAGGCGGGGTTGGCGAAAGGGCCTTTCTGTGTGGAGTTTGCATGTTCTCCCCGTGTCCCCTAGGGTAGATACCCTCACAAAAAACATGCAGTAATCCTGGTCTCTAAACTGCCTCCCCCTGGCCAGCCGGGGCACCTGATGGGGGGGGAAGGAACTGGTTGGAATAACGTGTTTCTTCCACGCGCTACGTCCAACCAGGGAAACTCCCCCCTGTCAGGTTGTAAAGGAGCAACTTGGACACTCAGGCATGACGGAAGCATGAGTTCAAGTCCGTTGCTCTCCCCAGGTTGGCGGAGGGTGTGTAGAGCCCAGGATCACATCACAGGATGATTGACACAGGGGTGAAAAATGGGTTACAAAAATCGTAGGACAAAAAATATATATATATATAAAAAAAAAGATCTGTTATTTTTGAAAAATTGTGAAAATGTGTTGCAAATCTTTGAATATATATATATTCTTTCAGAGCGAACGATTTTAACTCAGATCTTTTCTTCTGGGGGGGGGGGGGGGGGGGGGGGTCCCTGGAACAACATATTTTCAGATGGGGGTCGGTGGCCAATTACATATATTTTTAGGGTCCTTGACATGAAATATTGAGCACCAGGAGGTCCCTGTGATACACACACTCACATGCTTGGTGTGTGTGTGTGTGTGTGTGTGTGTGTGTGTGTGTGTGTGTGTGTGTGTGTGTGTGTGCTCCTATGCTGTCACTGAGTGGTCACTGGGTGTTCCGTTGTGATGGCTCTGCCACTCAACTGTTATCTGTAACACTCAGACACTACATGCACACACGCACGCACGCACACACATGAACGCACACACACACATGAACGCACGCACGCACACACACACACATGAACGCACACACACATGAACGCACGCACGCACGCACGCACACACACATGAACGCACACACACACACACACAAACACACACACACACACACACACACACACACACACACACACACACACACACACACACACACACACAACCGACACCCTTTTGACTCACGTATTGCTCTTACATATTCTATGCACGTGCACGCACGCACACACACACACACACACACACACACACACACACACACACACACACACACACACACACACACACACACACACACACACACACACACACACACACACACACACACACACACACAGACATGGTTTAATTAACTCCCTGATAAGATGAAGGTTTAATTAGACAGTCAGTGAGGTGAGGTAGGTTCTATTAACAGCAGAACATTGGAAACAGCACAGCCTGGCAGAGAAACATATTATTGGTCTTCGCTTTTATACGTTTGCCTTTATACTTTATACTTTGGCTGTCGTGAGAATCTATAATATATCTATTCACCGTTCTGGCTGCATACCGAGGCCCCATAGACAGGCAGAGGTTGGTATATGTCAGAGGCCAGCCCCCATAGACAGGCAGAGGTTGGTATATGTCAGAGGCCAGGCCAGCCCCCATAGACAGGTAGAGGTTGGTATATGTCAGAGGCCAGCCCCCATAGACAGGCAGAGGTTGGTATATGTCAGAGGCCAGGCCAGCCCCCATAGACAGGCAGAGGTTGGTATATGTCAGAGGCCAGGCCAGCCCCCATAGACAGGTAGAGGTTGGTATATGTCAGAGGCCAGCCCCCATAGACAGGCAGAGGTTGGTATATGTCAGAGGCCAGGCCAGCCCCCATAGACAGGCAGAGGTTGGTATATGTCAGAGGCCAGCCCCCATAGACAGGCAGAGGTTGGTATATGTCAGAGGCCAGGCCAGCCCCCATAGACAGGTAGAGGTTGGTATATGTCAGAGGCCAGGCCAGCCCCCATAGACAGGTAGAGGTTGGTATATGTCAGAGGCCAGGCCAGCCCCCATATACAGGCAGAGGTTGGTATATGTCAGAGGCCAGGCCAGCCCCCATAGACAGGCAGAGGTTGGTATATGTCAGAGGCCAGGCCAGCCCCCATAGACAGGTAGAGGTTGGTATATGTCAGAGGCCAGGCCAGCCCCCATAGACAGGCAGAGGTTGGTATATGTCAGAGGCCAGGCCAGCCCCCATAGACAGGCAGAGGTTGGTATATGTCAGAGGCCAGGCCAGCCCCCATAGACAGGTAGAGGTTGGTATATGTCAGAGGCCAGGCCAGCCCCCATAGACAGGCAGAGGTTGGTATATGTCAGAGGCCAGCCCCCATAGACAGGTAGAGGTTGGTATATGTCAGAGGCCAGGCACTGCCCCATAGACAGGCAGAGGTTGGTATATGTCAGAGGCCAGGCCCTGCCCCATAGACAGGCAGAGGTTGGTATATGTCAGAGGCCAGGCCAGCCCCCATAGACAGGCAGAGGTTGGTATATGTCAGAGGCCAGCCCCCATAGACAGGTAGAGGTTGGTATATGTCAGAGGCCAGGCACTGCCCCATAGACAGGCAGAGGTTGGTATATGTCAGAGGCCAGGCCAGCCCCCATAGACAGGCAGAGGTTGGTATATGTCAGAGGCCAGCCCCCATAGACAGGTAGAGGTTGGTATATGTCAGAGGCCAGGCACTGCCCCATATACAGGCAGAGGTTGGTATATGTCAGAGGCCAGGCCAGCCCCCATAGACAGGTAGAGGTTGGTATATGTCAGAGGCCAGGCCCCATAGACAGGCAGAGGTTGGTATATGTCAGAGGCCAGGCCCTGCCCCATAGACAGGTAGAGGTTGGTATATGTCCTGGGCCAGGCCCTGCCCCATAGACAGGTAGAGGTTGGTATACAGTATGTCCTGGGCCAGGCCCTGCCCCATAGACAGGCAGAGGTTGGTATATGTCCTGGGCCAGGCCAGGCCCCATAGACAGGTAGAGGTTGGTATATGTCAGAGGCCAGGCCCTGCCCCATAGACAGGTAGAGGTTGGTATATGTCAGAGGCCAGGCCCTGCCCCATAGACAGGTAGAGGTTGGTATATGTCAGGGGCCAGGCCCCATAGACAGGCAGAGGTTGGTATATGTCAGGGGCCAGGCCCCATAGACAGGTAGAGGTTGGTATATGTCAGAGGCAATGTTCCCTCTAAAAAATTTTCGGTCTGAGCAAACACTCAAACCTCCTGAGCAGACATCAGCAACTACTGAGCAAACATACATCACCTTGACACCAACTATCCAAACGTTAGATAATGCGAAGTGAGCGCCCCTCACTTCACACAGGTGTGATTTATTCCCTTTTTTCCAAATGGATTTTGGTATAGGCCTACGAGTGAATCAATGAATAGTTACATAAGGTTACGCAAGTTACAACATTTGTATTTTATATCAAGGCTAGCAATTTTAGGAATATTCAGTTAGTCTATATCAGTGGTTCTCAACCTTTTCAGGCTGTGACCCCCCAAAGTAATCGAACTGGGGACCCCCCACCCAGACATGCAACAGAATGGTTCCACAGATAAATGTGAAAATAGACGATCTACAAGCTCGTTGTGAACTTGTAGATCGTCTATTTTCACAATTGTTGCCTATTTCTTTATTATTTAATAATCTGGCCAATGTTTCACCAGTTTTTATAGCATGGTTTGCTGATTACTTTTGATGCAGTAATGGTATTTTTCTTTTAGAGCCTTTGAGGTATTATGAAAGTATTAAAAGTCCTTAGATTGTCACTTCACTGTCATCTGGGGTCCCCCACCTCCAAATCATGTGGAGACCCACAGGTTGAGAACGACAGGTATATGAATACTCAATTGCGCTTTACATGGGGGACATGAGAAAACGTAAAAACTTTAATGGGACACTCACACACACACACACACACACACACTATGACGAGTTTGTTGGTGTGTCTTTTAACTCCTACTTTCTCAGTCTCAGATTGTCAGCAGCCCCTTATGGCCCCTACTAGCTCTACATAGCAGAGGGATTGATTGATTGAAGAAAGATGTATTAACAGATTAGAGAACTACAGAGAGAGAAAGGTTCCATATGGAGCTAGACCAGGGGTCGGCAACCGGCGGCTCAAGAGCCGCTTGCGGCTCTTGAGCACTCCCCTGGTGGCTCTCTGTAGCATTACAAAAAAATCGATGAAAATGTATAATGTTTATTTTTTCACATTTTTATTTTTCATTTATGGTTTCTGTAGGAGGCAAAACGTGACAGAAACATTCTTAAGTTTCCCAAATTTGTAAAAATGTGTAGAATAAATATTAAGTTTCAGCACATAATGTCAACTAAAATTTGCGTCATAACATGCGACACTCGCATGCTGCGCCAGACAGGTGTAAACAAACCGGTGGGTGTGTGTGAGGCTGCTGCTACGCTATGGCTTCTACAGGGAGAAAAAGGAAAATAGCCGACGAAAACCGAGGTTTTAACAATTCGTGGACAGACGCTTATGCCTTCACAGCCAATGCAGATGGATTGCCTGTATGCTTAATCTGCAGTGACAAACTATCAAACAACAAAAAAAGTAACATTGAAAGACATTTCCAGGGAAAGCATGTTAAGTTTGCAGCTGACCACCCGGCTGGGGATGAGAGAAAGAGGGCTGTTGCAGAACTGCAGAAGAGAGCAGAAGAGAGCAAACTAACTTTTAAAAAATGGATCGCAGCTTCAAACAACACCACTACTGCTAGTTTCGTTGCAACCCGGGAGATAATAAAACGTGGCAAGCCGTTCACAGACGGTGACTATATGAAGGAGTCATTCATTAAAATATCAGAGCACCTATTCTCAGACTTCAAAAACAAAACTGAGATAATACAGAAAATTAAAGACATGCCTCTCTCCGCAAAGACAGTCAAAGACAGAGCCATAAAAATGGCAAACAACATCACCAGTCAACAAATAAATGATATCAATGCAGCCCCAGCATTCTCGATTGCCTGTGATGAGTCGTGTGATGCGATTGATATCGAACAAACTGCGCTGTTGTGCAGGTATATAAACGGTGACGGGCCGCAAGAAGAAGTAATCGAGTTGATACCACTGAAAGGCCAAACACGCGGGGAGGACATTTGTGCTGCTGTTGTGAAGTCTTTAAAAGACAATGGAATAAACACTGACCACTTGGTGTCTGTGGCTACAGATGGGGCGCCTAGTATGCGTGGGAAACATAAGGGTTTTGTGACTCTACTACAGAAAGAGTTGGATCGAAAGCTGCTTGCGTTCCACTGCATCTTGCACCAAGAGGCACTGTGTGCACAGACATTCCCACCGGAGTGTGGTGAGGTGATGAACCTTGTGATCCAAATGGTGAACAAAATAATTGCAAACGCCTTAAATCACCGTCAGTTCCGTGCATTGCTGGAAGAAGTCGAGAGCGAATACACAGATCTCCTCCTCCACAATAAAGTCCGCTGGCTGTCCAGGGGTGAGGTTTTGCAGCGCTTTATCGCTTGTGTAGAACACGTCAAAACATTCTTTGAAAGCAAAGGCCTGAGCTACCCACAGCTAGATGATCCAGTGTGGCTGGAAAAGTTACACTTTATGGTGGATATGACCAGTCACCTGAACAAGCTTAACACAAGTCTCCAGGGACGGGGGGGCACTGCCCTGCATATGCTGGAAACGGTCTTATCATTTGAGCGCCAGCTGACCGTGTTGGCCAGGGATGTGCAACGAGGCACGCTCTCTCACTTCGACTCCCTGAGAGAGTTCAAAGCAGCCACCCGCAATCACACTATCAATAGTGAATATTTCCAAAGTGCGATCGTCGATATGCAAACTGCATTTGGGGCGAGATTTAGTGAGTTCAGAAAGGAAAAAACAACACTCTCGTTCCCTGTCTCACCCCTGGAGATTGACCCGTCCCTGTTGAACACGGCTGCATTTCCAGGAGTAAAGCAAGCTGAATTGGAAATGGAACTGGCCGATATCGCTGACAAAGATTTGTGGGTGTCCAAGTTCAAAAGTATGACAGCCGAGATAGAAGACGTCACTCGTCAGAAAGCCACTCTCGCCCTTGAACACAAATGGACCGAGATTCTAAACCTCCCAAAACACGACACACTTATGTGGAAAGCATGGAATTCTCTTCCAGACAATTACTTGAACATGAAAAAACTCTCATTTGGAGTATTATCCATCTTTGGATCAACGTACCTTTGTGAGCAGATATTCTCAAACATGAACTTCATTAAATCAAAATACCGCACACGCCTCACCGATGAGAGCCTGCAGTCGTGTGTGAAAATTAAAGTGACATCTTACGTGCCCAATGTTGAGAAGCTCTCCAGTGATGTCCACACACAGAAATCACATTAAACGGGTAAGAACACAGTCCTTTCATATCGTTTAATTTATTAACGTAGTAGCCGTTTTATCAAGTGATTTATATTATGTCAGTATTTTGAATGACGCGGATATTATTGTGTTTTATTGCTCAGGTCAGTCAGAGCTGGATTGCTGTAGCCTACTGTGGTGTGGGTGTCTGAATTGAGGCCGAAGGTGGAAAAGAGAAGAGGATTGCACACTGAAAATGCAACTGGACTATATTTTCGTTTTATTTGGCTTTTTTAAAGGCTATTAGGCTGCTGTGTTTTATTTTATTTGTGTGACAGAGAAGAGGATTGCACACTGAAAATGCAACTTGACTATATTTTCGTTTTATTTGGCTTTTTTAAAGGCTATTAAGCTGCTGTTTTGTTTTATTTTATTTTATCCTTGCAGGCTGCGTTTTATTTAATTATTTTGCATGCACTATACATGGGGACTGTCACTCAAGAATTCCAGTTTGATTGATTGATTTATTAACAGTTTGCAGAATTACAGTACATTTTAAGTACAACTGTATTGCACTTTAAAAGTGACTACTGTCTTGTGTTTGGTAAGAGAGAATCCCCCAAATAAAAATGACAACAAAAAGCTTATTTCTTTATTGAATTTCTATAATTTTGTCAATGCAACAAAACATGGCATAATAATGTAATGAAAGTGAAACCATAGCGCACTTTATTTTGATAGATAGGCTAATATCCACTTGCAGCCCTGTTGTCTTCATTATATAATCATTTTAAGGCTTAAAAAAATGTGCGGCTCCAGATAGATTTTGAAAAAAAAAATTGGGTCGAAAATGGCTCATTCAACATCTTGGGTTGCCGACCCCTGAGCTAGACCCTAGAGATTAGCGTTAGCTTCCACATGTTTCATTCACAAGTACACCGGACTGGAGGCTTGTTGTGTACGGGCACGTTCGGAAATAGCGCACTGAGCCCACTGTGCAATGCAAACTAATAGGCGAGTGCGCTCCGGTCTGGTATTTCCGAACGTGCCCGTAGTGATAACCACGTTAGCTACTAGCTACCGCGAAGCTAACGTGTTAGTCCCCCTCTCGTTGTTGTTGCACACAGCCGTGCTTTTTATCACACTTCCATCCGTTTGACTTTTAAATCTAAACGCACCAACGCACGGGTCCAAGCAACGCGATCTTATCTGGTTCTTGGGTACCGTTTCATTAGCACTGAGCTGAGCACTGACTGCACTGCTGCCTGCTGTCACCGCACAGTCAAACACAGGAGGAGAGGAGAGGAGGAGGAGGGGCGGAGGAGACCTGTCTATCGCCTCGCCTGTGTAGGACCTAATCTAAATAAAGTGTAAAGTAAATAAAAAAATAAAGTGTGGGCAAATATCGACTTGGGAATCGGGATAGGTATTATTACTGTAGTGTAGATGATACTCGGGGACACTTTTTGTTTTTAAAGAAAACTTGTTTTTTTTTTTACACCAGCGTCTGTGTCTGTGCGCGACAGATTTCAGTTGTGCGCGAGAGCATTTGGCCATGTGCGCGCGCCCGCACGGGCGCACGTTAGGGGGAACATTGGTCAGAGGCCAGGCCCCATAGACAGGCAGAGGTTGGTATATGTCAGAGGCCAGGCCCTGCCCCATAGACAGGCAGAGGTTGGTATACGTCAGAGGCCAGGCCCCATAGACAGGCAGAGGTTGGTATATGTCAGAGGCCAGGCCCTGCCCCCATAGACAGGCAGAGGTTGGTATATGTCAGAGGCCAGGCCCTGCCCCATAGACAGGCAGAGGTTGGTATATGTCAGAGGCCAGGCCCTGCCCCATAGACAGGTAGAGGTTGGTATATTACAATTTACAATTTAGGCATTTAGCAGACGCTCTTAATCCAGAGCGACTTACATTTAAGCAAGAACAAAAGCATGGGAATACATCACATAAAAGCATTTATCAATATCATGAAACAAGCGTAAGCTAAGAAAGTAACAGTGGAATATCTATATAATGAAACTATACATACACTATACATATAAACTATACATATTTACTACTATGCTATACATATGTACTATGGCGTGCTATAACTATATACAATACAATTATAGTGCTGTCTACATAACATGCTATAAGTCTGTGTCAAATGCTATCTAAGCCAACAGAAATGCTATCTAAGGGGTTAGGGTAAGTGCTATGGGCCATGATGGAGTCTGAAAAGGTGGGTTTTCAGGCTACGGCGGAAGATTGGGAGTGATGCTGCAGTTCTGACTGCAATGGGAAGTGCATTCCACAGTTTTGGAGCCAGAAGGGAGAAGAGTTTGGGACGTGTGGAGCGTTGTCCCGGCGTTTTTAGTGAGGGTACTTCCAGTTTCCCTGCGTTCCCTGCGTTGTATATGTCAGAGGCCAGGCCCTGCCCCCATAGACAGGCAGAGGTTGGTATATGTCAGAGGCCAGGCCCTGCCCCATAGACAGGCAGAGGTTGGTATATGTCAGAGGCCAGGCCAGCCCCCATAGACGGGTAGAGGTTGGTATATGTCAGAGGCCAGGCCCTGCCCCATAGACAGGCAGAGGTTGGTATATGTCAGAGGCCAGGCCCTGCCCCCATAGACAGGCAGAGGTTGGTATATGTCAGAGGCCAGGCCCTGCCCCATAGACAGGCAGAGGTTGGTATATGTCAGAGGCCAGGCCCTGCCCCCATAGGCAGGCAGAGGTTGGTATATGTCAGAGGCCAGGCCCTGCCCCATAGACAGGCAGAGGTTGGTATATGTCAGAGGCCAGCCCCCATAGACAGGTAGAGGTTGGTATATGTCAGAGGCCAGCCCCCATAGACAGGTAGAGGTTGGTGTAGGTCAGAGGCCAGGCCCTGCCCCCATAGACAGGCAGAGGTTGGTATGTGTATATTGGTCTATTATATAGACACAATGGTTCAAAGAGTTTAAAATGTTTATTTGTATTCATTGACACTGGAGTTGCATTGGTCTGTTTTGTCTGTTTGCCGATCTACAAGCTCACAATGCGCCGCAACGCACTCTCAGTCAAATCTGGTCACAGTATGTCTTATGTCATGTGACTAGACCTTATGTTCTGATAGGCTACTGTTGGTATTCTGTCGTCGTGGAAGGAGACGTTCCCTATTAACGCATTCTGACCTGAGATCAGATTGTATAAATGTCTTCTACATCCTGACGGTTTTCTGAAAAAGCTATGTTTCTATGTCAGTGGTTCTTCGAAATAGCAGACCTATACAAGCTCGTAGCGCGCCACTCGGTGGCTTGTAGATCTGCTATTTTTCAATAGCTAAAGCATAGCATAATGCTAACACCAAAAGGGGTTCCGCCCAAAATGGGTTAACACATTCTGTGCGGGAACCCCTTTTGGTGTTTTAACTTAGCATTATGTTATACTTTAGCTGTAGATCTGCTATTTTTTTAAAAACCGTGAAAATGTGATGCAAATCTTTGAATATATATTCATTCAGAGCGAATGTTTTTTTTTTTATCTCATCTCTTCTGGGGGGGTTCCTGGAATGACATATTTTCAGATGGGGGGGTCGGCGGCCAATTACATTATACTTTTTGGGGTCCTTGACATTGAAATATTGAGCACCGCTGACATAGAAACATTTAGAAGACATTTTGTAGGATCGTCCTCAGGTCTAAATGGGTTAACGCGAGGCTCTTTCTCGCTGCCTCAGACAATAAAGGTTGAACCCCCAGCTCTGACTCGCTGGGGGTTAGCGCCAGCTAGCTGCCAGTCGCTGGGCGTTAGCGCCTGCTAGCTGTCAGTCGCTGGGCGTTAGCACCTGCTAGCTGCCAGTCGCTGGGCGTTAGCGCCTGCTAGCTGTCAGTCGCTGGGCGTTAGCACCTGCTAGCTGCCAGTCGCTGGGCGTTAGCGCCTGCTAGCTGCCAGTCGCTGGGCGTTAGCGCCAGCTAGCTGTCAGTCGCTGGGCGTTAGCGCCAGCTAGCTGTCAGTCGCTAGACGTTAGCGCCTGCTAGCTGCCAGTCGCTGGGCGTTAGCGCCTGCACCCACGGACTGATGATAAACAGGTTCGCTACTCGTGCAACTACTTTGACAACAACTTTGTCCATGTCAAAGTGTTGTACAGCTTGTTAAGGAGATGTACTGCAGCTTGTGCTGTTGATGTGAAATCTGTCTCTATCCTTCACAGCTTGAGTCATCTAGCCATGCTTTTTTCTTTTTCTTAGAGTAGTCAAATAAAAAAAAAATATATATATATATATTATTATTTTTTCTTATTTAGAAAAAGTAAGTAAGACGCGCAAACGCGTGAAGCGAACGCAGCTTGTGTGTGTGTGGTTGTGTGTGCGTGTGTGTGTGTGTGTGTGTGTGTGTGTGCTCGTGTGCGTGTGCGTGTGCGCGCGTGTGTGTGTGTGTGTGTGTGTGTGTGTGTGTGTGTGTGTGTGTGCGCGTGTGCGTGTGCGTGTGTGTGTGTGTGTGTGTGTGTGTGTGTGTGTGTGCTACAGCTGCGCCCTCTGGTGGCGGGCGGGTGGTGTAACAGTGGGACAGACAGACACACACACAGACACACACACAGACATTCAGCCCTTGCTGTCATAGTAAGTGGCTCACTGCGTTCGCAATTATGTGTGTCATAATAATAGTGTGAATGAATGAATGAATGAATGAATAGTTTATTTCGATCTTACAGAGGGAGACATTACAAAAAACAGTTTACTTTTCTTTTTGTGATCAAAAAGGCATAGGCAGAAGCTTAAAGCTTATAAGTGCCTATCCTTATCTCAACTTGCTCCAACATGCTGTTGAAGACATGCAAAACAATCAACAAAAAAAAAAAAAAAAAAAAAAAGACATTTATAGAAGAATAGAAAATTAAACAAACCAAAAGCAAAAACAGAAAATAAAAACAGACAACGACAAAGACAATTTTTTTATTGTATTTTAGTAGTCATGGCTTCCAGTTCCCACCTGATGTTGTGTGGGAGTTCAGACTGATCCAGATGATACTGAATAACTGCTAGCTTACATAATGTCTTGAGGCTAGGACTGAAGTCTAAGACGTACAGGTCACCTGGTCTGTGGTCTGCTCCAAAGAGGAAGACACGATCTCCCATCATGCAACAGCACATATTCCATGTCGGATACGGGCCTTTCCCCTTGAACTCAACCTTCTTCCAGGAGAACGTCTCTGGACTGAATTTCCACAGATCATTGAAGCTCGGGTTTTCGTTCAAACCACCAAATATGTACAGCTCTCCATTGTAGGTAAAGGCTGAATGCCTCAAGCGTCCTTCTGGAAGAATCTGTCGAGAAGGTGTGTTCATCCAGTGGTTGGTCTCGGTGTCAAACACTCTACACTCTCGTATTACACTGTTGCCGTACTGCGATGTTCCCCCAAATACAAACATCTTTGTCCCGATGATGGTGGCAGAGTGACAGTATGTAGCAGGAGGTGGGGTTCCTCTGGTGTTAATCAAAGACCAGACCATTGTGCTGGTGTCCAACTTGCAGATGTCATTGGTGGCGCCTGCAGTACAGTATCCCCCATGGATAAACATGACCTTCCCCAACGCACAGGCTGAGTGGTGGCGCCTCTTCTCTGGAACAGTCCCAGACACCCTGGGTTTGGACCATATCTGGGAGTCGACATCAAATGCATAAACAACGGTGCAGTAACCTCGGTTAGTCACCCCTCCCCATAGGTAGACGGTATCTCCAATCAGAACAGCTGTGTGGCCCCAGCGCCTGGAGGGAGCCTCAAGGTGACGTCCTCCTGTTCCTGGGGTCACTGCAGGGGTCAAGTTCGTCATCCAGCGTAAAGACACTGTGTTGAAGACGAACACTTCAATGGGATCTCTTATCTGGTTTCTATCTCCTCCAAAGCAGTAGATCTGGTGTCCGACCACCACAGCAGCTTGGTTCTCCCCATGTCCTCCTTCCAGGTGTATCGTCCAGTGAAACATTTCACACAGCAGCTCCACCGTCAATGAGTCCGTTCACAGATGAACTTGTTGGGATGAAGGCAGCTCGGTCGGTTTCCTCGTTGCAAGTCGCTAACTGATGTTTGGTGCATCGGACACGTCCTTTTAAAAGAACAATTACACGGTCGTGATGTCATTGCATGATTATGTCATAATTGTAGAATATCTATAAAAGATATCCATGTATGGAGCTGGCCCGTTCTGACATCACAACACTCCATATTTGGGCATGCCTGACACAGAACTCCATGCATAGGAATAAAGGGCACAGAGTGTCATACAGAAATGTCCATATATGGGCATAAAAGGGACACAGACAGATGGGTGGAACGGGTACTCTGACACGGGTACAGCAGGTATTGCACGGCCGGGCGGGGCATGGATGGATCTCCAACTTCCATCGTTACCGACTCGGTGCTCTACAGACGGGCACCGCTCTAGTAGCTAATGCTAACGCCAACAAAAGTCACACAGCCAATCAAATCGTCACAAATCACTTTTGGCGTCTTCACTATTCTGCCCTCACTGTCATCTGATCATCATGTATTTGATGAATTATGATGTATTGTTCTGGCTTACTGTAAATCTCTCTGGATAACCCATGCTGGGCGGGAACCCCTTTTGGTGTTAGCGTCATGTTATGCTTTAGCTATTGAAAAATAGCAGATCTACAAGCTCATAGCCTTTAACCCATTTAGACCTCTTGTAATGGCCAGTGACGCTATTGGCGTAATGACATCAATAAATCCCTTATGGCCACTGACGCTATTGACATAATCGTTTAATCCCCTGGACTCGGGAGCTTAATATAACAATGAAGCAACTTTTAGCTTGTTTGGCTAACGGCTGATGTAATCTACCTAAAACCGGCCGAAATCCGCGAGTGAACGGGTGATCACGCACGCGCGCCGTCTTTATGTGCATCGCTGCGTAAAATGCCATCTTTTGGGCTTAATTAGAGCTTAATTTGACTTAGTTATGAAAATAAACGATGATAGCTTAGCATCCCAGACATCTGACTATGTAACACAGTGGAGAAAGCTAGCGGATGTTGTGATCCGTAGAACCGGAAATGACATCGCCAGATTCGCTCTATTTGGTCAAAATCGGCATAATGGTGCGTTCCCGCCACCTGGTGGCAATGGGTATATAATGCTATAGGATTGCCGTGTGAGAATGAGATGTAGTGTGTATATCACAGATTTTTCTTTTGGCATTAAAATGACGAATTTAAACATATGAATAGTGCAGGCAGAAGGCACAATCCACTGTTAATTAGGCTGGCCATAAGCCAGCAATGCAGATGTTTAATATTAATTTAACTATTGATAGTGTATAAGGGTCCATTTGGTTACCAACTCTCCACCATTTAGCTGTGGACCACCAGGAACTCCCTCAAGGACCCCTGGTGGTCCCCGGAACACCGGTTGAGAAGCACTGGTTTAGAGGACTATGTTTATTTTCTAAGCTGCTGTTGGTAATCATCCAGCCGCCAGTTCATATATTTTTTTCCTTTCCTTTTATCGCCTCTCTATTTATTTTTTTATTTTAGTAGTCATGGCTTCCAGTTCCCACCTGATGTTGTGTGGGAGTTCAGACTGATCCACATGATACTGAATAACTGCTAGCTTACATAATGTCTTGAGGCTAGGACTGAAGTCTAAGACATGCAGGCCACCTGGTCTGTGGTCTGCTCCAAAGAGGAAGAAACGATCTCCCATCATGCAACAGCACATATTCCATGTCCGATACGGGCCTTTCCCCTTGGACTCAACCTTCTTCCAGGAGAACGTCTCTGGACTGAATTTCCACAGATCATTGAAGCATTGAAGGCTACCGTTGAAACCACCAAATATGTACAGTTCTCCATTGTAGGTAAAGGCTGAATGCCCCTGGCGTCCTTCAGGAAGAATCTGTCGAGAAGGTGTGTTCATCCAATGGTTGGTCTCGGTGTCAAACACTCTACACTGTTGTACTACACTGTTGTAGTACTGAATACACCCCAATTGGCCCCCAAATATGAACATCTTTGTCCCGATGATGGTGGCAGAGTGACGGTTTGTAGCAGGAGGTGGGGTTCCTCTGGTGTTAATCAAAGTCCAGACCATTGTGCTGGTGTCCAACTTGTAGATGTCATTGGTGGTGGCGCCTGCAGTACAGTATCCCCCATGGATAAACATGACCTTCCCCAACGCACAAGCTGAGTGGTGGCGCCTCTTCTCTGGAACAGTCTCAGACACCCTGGGTTTGGACCATATGTTGGAGTCGACATCAAATGCATAAAGGACATTGCAGTAACCTCGCTTAGTCACCCCTCCCCATAGGTAGACGGTATCTCCAATCAGAACAGCTGTGTGGCCCCAGCGCCAGGAGGGAGCCTCAAGGTGACGTCCTCCTGTTCCAGGGGTCACTGCAGGGGTCAAGTTCGTCCTCCAGCGTAAAGACACTGTGTTGAAGACGAACACTTCAATGGGATCTCTTATCTGGTTTCTGTATCCAAAGCAGTAGATCTGGTGTCCGACAACCACAGCAGCCTGGTTCTCCCTATGTTCTCCTTCCAGATGTATCGTCCAGTGAAACATTTCACACAGCAGCTCCACCGACGATGAGTGTTGACGGCCGGTTTACAGATGAACTTGTTGGGATGAAGGCAGCTCGGTCGGTTTCCTCGTTGCAAGTCGCTAACTGATGTTTGGTGCATCGGACACGTCCTTTTAAAAGAACAATTACACGGTCGTGATGTCATTGCATGATTATGTCATAATTGTAGAATATCTATAAAAGATATCCATGTATGGAGCTGGCCTGTGCTGACATCACAACACTCCATATTTGGGCATGCCTGACACAGAACTCCATGTATAGGAATAAAGGGCACAGAGAGTCATACAGAATTGTCCATATATGGGCATAAAAGGGACACAGACAGATGGGCGGAACGGGTACTCTGACACGGGTACAGCGGGTATTGCACGGCCGGGCGGGGCATGGATGGATCTCCAACTTCCATCGTTACCGACTCGGTGCTCTACAGCCGGGCACCGCTCTAGTAGCTAATGCTAACGCTAACAAAAATCACACAGCCAATCAAATCGTCACAAATCACTTTTGGCGTCTTCATTATTCTGCCCTCACTGTAATCTGATCATCATGTATTTGATGAATTCCCATGTATTGTTCTGGCTTACTGTAAATCGCTCTGGATTAAGAGCGTCTGATGAAGGAGGGGCCGTTGTTGGGAGGAGTGATCGCTAGCATTAGCGGTTAGCATTAGCGTTTAGCTCACCTTGTTTACCTCTCGTCAGAAACGGTTAGATGTCCGGAGCGATGCGAGACGATGTGAGACAGACTCACTGACATTCCATAATGTTGATCTGACCTAATGAAACCCTGTACACTTAAGACACGCTCCATTTTGGGCAGGAATCCCTTTTGGTGTTTTAAGCATTATGTTATACTTTAGCTATTGAAAAATAGCAGATGTCATAGACTGTAAAATAATAATGGACAAAGCGTTCTCCGGGTCTGATATGGACGCAAGATGAAGCCTGTCAGTCCTTGAATTGTAAATCGCCATCTTTCTAGATCCGTTTGGGCCCAGCTGGGCCATTGGCTGGCCCAGACAACGAGGTGGGACTTCCCCCCCCTTCTTCTTCTTCGTTGGTTTTTATTTTGACTCGAGTGGGTGGGGAATCCCGATCATAGACTGCAATGGTAGCCACGCCCCTCAGAACATACTCAACTTTATGGACATTTTTTTAAATAAATATATAAATAAATATTATTTTTGGAAAATTATGGTCCCACCATAATTTTCCAAAAAGAATATTATGACATGAGAAATGAGACTTTAAACTAGTGACTGGAAGCAGAAAGTATTCATGACCATGTTTATTAAGGTAATACAGTCTAGGTGAAGTTGGGCCCAAATACATGGACCTCTATGGGGCTATGGGTTTTTCTGGGCCCAATGACAGCGCCACAACAGGCCATTATATGAACTTTCAGGAAGTCCCGATTTCCTCAGTGGCTTCACAAAATATCTGTCTGACTGCCCCCCTGGTTAAATATCTGTCTGACTGCCCCCCCTGGTTAAATATCTGTCTGACTGCCCCCCTGGTTAAATATCTGGCTGACTGCCCCCCTGGTTAAATATCTGTCTGACTGCCTCCCTAGTTAAATATCTGTCTGACTGCCCCCCTGGTTAAATATCTGTCTGACTGCCTCCCTGGTTAAATATCTGTCTGACTGCCCCCCTGGTTAAATATCTGTCTGACTGCCCCCCTGGTTAAATATCTGTCTGACTGCCCCCCTGGTTAAATATCTGTCTGACTGCCCCCCTGGTTAAATATCTGTCTGACTCCCCCCCTGGTCTATGTGTATGTGTAAGTGCATGTACAGCACGTGTATGTTTGTGTGCATCGTTGGCGTGTGTGTCCGTGTAGGCACATGAGGCAATTTGGACATCAGCCAATAAGTGGCGTCTCTTCATCCAGTTCAATTAGTGCCTCTGAAATTCCATGTGGCGATTTGGAAGGTTGGGCATTCATCGACCATGTGTTCAACTGTGTGCACGGGCGGGACAGAGACTATCAGAACATATGCTTTGTACATGCACATGTGCATGCGACCAGTGTTGTTTTCGTCGACTAAAACTACCTTTTTCTACTGACAAAAACGAATGGAAACTAAATGAAAACTAAGCTATGATGACTAAAACTAAGACTAAATATACTGACAATTTCGTCAACAAATAAAAACTAGACTAAAATGTTAGGAAGGGACTAGTGGACAAGAGATCCAGTATAAGTCATTTTACACTTGGTTGCATGCTGAAAATAGCCGATCTACAAGCTCACAACGCGTCGCGCTGCGACGCGTTGTGAGCTTGTAGATCGGCTATTTTCAGCAAGTGTAAAAACACTCATTACGACGGCATCAAGGCCCACCAAAACACATTTTAGTCGACTAAATCACCTGTAGATTTAGTCGACTAAAATCTTATGACATTTAGTCGACTAAAACTAGACTAACACTAAGACATTTCTAGGTGACTAAAACGTGACTAAAACTAAATGAAGTTTCAGTCCAAAGACCATGACTAAACTAAAATCGAAATTTGCTGCCAAAAACAACACTGCATGCGACCGAGCGTGCGTGCGTGTGTGCTTGTGTGTGTGTGCATGCCTATACTGTACGTGCCAGGTGTACAGTAATTGCAGTGTGTTTTCTCAGGGGCAGTCAGTCCCGTTAACCGTTTCAGTTCATAGGACGCACCTGTACGTCATAAGAATTGGAACCGAGAGGTACAATGGACGTACCTGTACGTCCTAGCGCACCCTCAAAGATACGGGGCGAGATAAGAATATTTAGAACTTTTCCTATTTATTTTCTTTTTGGCATTTCGCTTTTCGCTTGCCGTATGCTAACGCTCAGTGCAACTATTAGCTTGTCATTGACTCCCATGTTAGCGCGGCGGAAAGAATGACTTGTATCTCCTAATCCAGGGCGCTCTCCGTGGTGATGAATAGAGCGATATGCTGGCGCTTCATTTCTTTTTTTTTATATATTTTTTATCCCACGATTTTGTAACCCATTTTCACCCCTGTGTCAATCATCTAATGTGATCCTGGGCTCTACACACCCTCCGCCAACCTGGGGAGAGCAACGGACTTAACTCATGCTTCCTTCATGCTTGAGTGTCCAAGTTGCTCCTTTACACCTGACAGGGGGGAGTTTCCCTGGTTGGACGTAGCGCATGGAAGGAACACGTTATTCCAACCAGTTCCTTTCCCCTCCATCAGGCGCCCCGGCTGGCCAGGGGGAGGCAGTTTAGAGACCAGGATTACTGCATGTTTTTTGTGAGGGTATCTACCCTAGGGGACACGGGGAGAACATGCAAACTCCACACAGAAAGGCCCTTTCGCCAACCCCGCCTTCGGGTATGGGCACTGATGACGCGGAGGAGGAAACACGCCGCCAGCACCCACAGCGCCCCGAGCGGGAATCGAACCCAGGACCTTCTAGCTGTGAGGCAACAGCACTACCAACTGTGCCACCGTGCCCCCTGGCGCTTCATTTCTGCTCCTCATCCGTCTCTCCCGCAAAATATGAACGCTTTTTGGAGCGTAAAAAATAGATTAAGATGATCGGGGATGTGAGGTCACTTTGTAAAGTCAACTTTTTTAGGAGAGTGTTTCCGGGTCATGGCTTTCAGAGTAAAAGCGATCAGACAACTCCGGCACCCCAGAGCTCCTATTTTGAAGCACTTCCGGCACTGATAGTGTTAAAGACATCCCGTGTTGGCCTATAGCTGGGCCGAAGCCAAGCGTGGTGAACATTCATACACATTCATACTTAGAAGTTCTGTTCTGTCAATTGAAGTTCTGTTCTACAGCTGAGTGGTCGACACCAGTGGCCTGGAAGCCTGCGTGCTGACTGTACTGCTGTGGCAAAGTACATAAAAAAAAAATGTTTTTATTAAAATGTTAAAGATCTATTTTTGGGATACCGTAGTAACAGTAGCAGGGGTCCTTGAAGTGTCCTTCGGCAAGACACCGTCGGTGTGTGAATGTGGGAAGTGAGGACGGTGGCGTCGACTGTTCGCCGCTTCACCTCCCAATGTATGAATGAATGAACCTTCAGCTCCCAATGTATGAATGAATGAACCTTCACCTCCCAATGTATGAATGAATGGACCTTCACCTCCCAATGTATGAATGAATGAACCGTCACCTCCCAATGTATGAATGAATGAACCTTCACCTCCCAATGTATGAATGAATGAACCTTCACCTCCCAATGTATGAATCAATGAACCTTCACCTCCCAATGTATGAATGAATGAACCTTCACCTCCCAATGTATGAATGAATGAACCTTCACCTCCCAATGTATGAATGAATGAACCTTGTAAAGATTCACCTCCCAATGTATGAATGAATGAACCTTCACCTCCCAATGTATGAATGTATGAACCATTGTAAAGATTCACCTCCCAATGTATGAATGAATGAACCTTGTAAAGATTCACCTCCCAATGTATGAATGAATGAACCTTCACCTCCCAATGTATGAATGAATGAACCTTCACCTCCCAATGTATGAATGAATGAACCTTCACCTCCCAATGTATGAATGAATGAACCTTCACCTCCCAATGTATGAATGTATGAACCATTGTAAAGATTCACCTCCCAATGTATGAATGAATGAACCTTCACCTCCCAATGTATGAATGAATGAACCTTCACCTCCCAATGTATGAATGAATGAACCTTCACCTCCCAATGTATGAATGAATGAACCTTGTAAAGATTCACCTCCCAATGTATGAATGAATGAATGAACCTTCACCTCCCAATGTATGAATGAATGAACCTTCACCTCCCAATGTATGAATGAATGAACCTTCACCTCCCAATGTATGAATGAATGAACCTTCACCTCCCAATGTATGAATGGATGAACCATTGTAAAGATTCACCTCCCAATGTATGAATGAATGAACCTTCACCTCCCAATGTATGAATGAATGGACCTTCACCTCCCAATGCATGAATGATTGTACCTTCACCTCACAATGTATGAATGAATGAACCTTCACCTCCCAATGTATGAATGAATGGACCTTCACCTCCCAATGTATGAATGAATGAACCTTCACCTCACAATGTATGAATGAATGAACCTTCACCTCACAATGTATGCATGAATGAATCTTCACCTCCCAATGTATGAATGAATGAATCTTCACCTATCAATGTATGAATGAATGAACCATTGTAAAGTGCTTTGATTAATCAAATGCATAGTGCATAGAAAAGATATATAAAAATGCAATTAATTATTAGTGTTATTATTACCAATTATATGAAGACTTGGTCAAGAGGTCCTCAAAGTACATACATAAATATATAAAAACCAGAGTACTTCTTCCAGCGCTGGTTGAGCTCATTATCCCATCCTGGGCGGGTACCCCTTTTGGCGTTAGCATTATGCTATGCTTTAGCTATTGAAAAATAGCAGATCTACAAGCTCATAGCGCGCCACCGAGTGGCGCGCGCTATGAGCTTGTAGGTCTGCTATTTTTTTTGAAAAATCAAAGAACCACTGACATAGAAACATAGCTTTGTTCAGAAAACTGTCATTTTCAAACAGACATTTTTTTTTTTAGAATCTGATCTCAGGTCAGAATGGGTTATTGAGCAGAAGGACTATATGGGACCGTTCCTTAGTCAGAGATAGATGGTGGCTGTGATGTTCCATTCTCTCAGTGATCCACTGTCTGTTCACTGCTGCTCTGATCTAGAAGGATCACAAGTTACCCTCCGGCTTACTGTGTCTGTCTGTCTGTCTGTCTTTTTTTAATATATTTTTTATCCCACCATTTTTTAGCCCTGTGTCAATCATCTAATGTGATCCTGGGCTCTACACACCCTCCACCAACCTAGTCCCCATATATGGGGGACAAGGGGAGAGCAACGGACTTGAACTCATGGTTCCTTCATGCCTGAGTGTCCAAGTTGCTCCTTTACACCTGACAGGGGGGAGTTTCCCTGGTTGGACGTAGCGCGTGGAAGGAACACGTTATTCCAACCAGTTCCTTTCCCCTCCATCAGGCGCCCCGGCTGGCCAGGGGGAGGCAGTGTAGAGACCAAGGATTACTGAATCATGTAATTCTTGTATACTGTATACAGTGTACTGTATAATTATTATGTATCTTTAAGCATATTGGTTTCTCGCAGCCTGTGACACCATAGCTCCTTGAGTTCACTTACAAAAGTATATAAAACTTAAAAAAGAAAAAGCAAGTATAGGTACATTTTGCTCTGATAAAGATAAAAGATACACTTCGTCGGTCGTCATTTTGTTGCACGTTTAAAATTCAGTTATGTTTTCCAATCCAATTACTGTGCCCAGATTGAGAAGATATAGGCCTTATATTATCTCATTTTGGGGCGGGAACCCCTTTTGGTGTTAGCATAACATGTCATGCTTTATAGCTATTGAAAAATAACAGATCTACAAGCTCATAGCGCGCCACCGAGTGGCGCGCTACGAGCTTGTAGGTCTGCTATTTTTTTGAAAAATCAAAGAACGACTGACATAGAAACATAGCTTTTTTCAGAAAACTGTCGGGATGTATAGAAGACATTTTTAGATAGAATCTGATCTCGGGTCAGAATGGGTTATTATGGCACAGCGTTTCACACTACAAAGCGGATTAGCATTGCTCCGTTGAGCCTCAGAGAGGCTCTGTGATCAAGTGAGGTGAAGAGAGAAGTAGAGAACATGGACTGACTGGGAATTAGCCCATTCTGATCTGAGATCAGATTCTAAAAACGTCTTCTACATCCTGACAGTTTTCTTGAAAAAGCTATGTTTCTATGTCAGTCGTTCTTCGATTTTTCAAAAAATAGCAGACCTACGAGCTCGTAGCGCGCCACTCGGTGGCGCGCTATGAGCTTGTAGATCTGCTATTTGTTTTCAATAGCTAAAGCTTAACGTAATGCTAACACCAAAAGGGGTTCCCGGCCAAAATGGTTTAGCAAAAAGCTTCTGCTGATAATCACATGGTCTCTGTGAGGCGCTGTAACTTCTATGTTAGAGAACCGTACAATATCCCAGGAAATTGGATCCATTGTGTGTCCCAAAACGGATCAAATGTAGTTATTGTTTAGTCACAAGCTCTTGATAATACTTTCCATATTTAAGAAAAGAAAATGACAGATACGCTGTGTCTAAGAGCGTGTCTTGGCTCTGCGCGGACACAGAGGGAAATGTTCCTTCATTCATGGCCTTTGTCCTCCTCGTCTGACTCTCC
>NC_139700.1:51345284-51375284 GCF_964188405.1 Protomyctophum parallelum
CGGTAGTATTATGGTCTGTCGGTCGTGCGTTGTGTTTCTCCCTGACCTCCACCCACTGACCTCCAGGCTTAGCTAATGAGCTGTGTGGGTTCATAATGACCCTCAGGGGCACATAAGCTCCATGACCCGTTTAAATATAGCGTCCCCATTTTAGGCACGTCGTTCGATGGCCGGGGAGGCAGTTTAGAGACCCCCCTAGGGCAGTGGTTCCCAAACTGGGGTCCGGGGACCCCCGATGACCGGGGAGGCAGGTTAGAGACCCCCTAGGGCAGTGGCTCCCAAACTGGGGTCCGGGGACCCCCGATGACCGGGGAGGCAGTTTAGAGACCCCCCTAGGGCAGTGGTTCCCAAACGGGGGTCCGGGGACCCCCAGGGGGTCCTTGAGGGAGTTCCAGGGGGTCCCCAGCTATAAATGATAGTTTGGAACCAAATGGACCCTTATGGGTCTGTAACTCTGAGAGTGTACATATAGATAGATAGAGTTTTTATTAAAGTGTCCTACACATCATAAGATGCCCAGCCCGCACAGGCTTACAAGACACTCATGAAATTGTACATATATAATAATACATATACACACATAGACAGTTACTCATGGATACATCGTTCTCCAACGTAACTGCCACGCCTTCTCTATGAATTTTACAAAAACAAAAACTTCATTACTGAACAACCAATTTAACATAAAACACTCAGATCTGGCTTCTTATCCTGGACTTTTGGTATAGTGGACAATAGAAAACAAAATGAAACTCACAAATACACATACAAATACAAATGCACGAGTACAAATGGAACCAAATGGACCCTGACGGCTCCATTTGGTTCCACATTTGTACTGAATATTAACCCATTCTGACCGGGCACCCATTTTGGTGTTAGCATCATGTTATGCTTTATCTATTGAAAAAAATAGCAGATCTACAAGCTCATATCGCGCCACCGAGTGGCTTGTAGGTCTGCTATTTTTTGAAAAATCGAAGAGCGACTGACATTTTTAGAATCTGATCTCAGGTCAGAATGGGTTCATCAGACCAGTGTGTGTCCGGCGGAAACCTCGTATGAATCTGATCTCAGGTCAGAATGTAGAATGGGGAAAAGCTAAAGTATAGCCACGAGGCTTCAAACACCAAAAAGGGCAGCAGTAAAGCAAAGCATCACAGAAGTATTAAAGTAAAGTATTTAAGTAAAGTAAAGCATCACAGAAATATTAAAGTAAAGTATTTAAGTAAAGTAAAGCATCACAGAAGTATTTCCGCCGCTGCCGCCGGCCCACATGTTTACCATGCAGCGGCCCCTCCTCCAGGGTCCAGATAAAACACCCCACCAATAGGAGATAAGCAGGTGTTAAATCACTGATAACGGCACGCCGCGACAACACGGGACAAGGACGTATACGTGCGCTGCAGGGCTGCACCGTGGAGAGAGAGAGAGAGAGAAATGATGTCACCTTGATGGCAGCGATGATTTAACCCGTTCTGAACGGGAACCCATGTTGGTGTCAGCATCATGTTGTGCTTTAGCTATTGAAAAATAGCAGATCTACAAGCTCTCGGTGGCGCGCTACGAGCTTGTTGGTCCGATATTTTTGAAAAATCGAAGAACGACTGACATTTTTAGAATCTGATCTCAGGTCAGAATGGGTTAATCAGACCAGTGTGTGTCCAGTGGAAACCTCGTATGAATCTGATCTCAGGTCAGAATGGGTTAAGGACATACATTTGGTATAAATACAGAACGGATGGACTGCAATAGTTTTTGTTTTGGTTTAGGCTTTATTTGTAACGTGTAGCTGATTTGATTAGCTTCGGTATGGAATAGCATTATGGCTCAGCTGAAATGTGGCTGTGAGCAGGTGGACTGGCCATACGGCTCACCCATTCTGACCTGAGATCAGATTCTAAAAATGTCTTCTACATCCTGACAGTTTTCATTCTGACCTGAGATCAGATTAAAAAAAATGTCTTATATGTCAGTCGCTCTTCAATTTTTCTAAAATAGCAGACCTACAAGCAGACCTACAAGGTCGTAGCAATCAATATCAGATCAAACTTTTAAGATTTTATATTATGCACATGCAGGGGCGGCCTTAGGAATCTGGAGGCCCGTTTCAAGACCAAATATGAGGCCCCCATATACCTATTACCTATGACATCATTATTTTGTTGATGCAGCCGTATATTGATACGAATAGTTTGACTGTTCAATATCACACGCAGCCATTACTCTCGACAATTAGCAACAACACCTTTCCTCATCCTGTCGTCCCTTCACAATTAAAGTGTCTCCCCTTTACCTCCCAATGCTGCACATTTTACCATGTTATTTACATAAAATAGGTGTAACTTTACTAACTTAACATTAACATTGTGGGAGAGAGCAAGGCAGTGAGTGAGCGAGAGAGAGAGAGAGAGAGAGAGAGAGAGAGAGAGAGAGAGAGAGAGAGAGGGCCAAGAGTGGCGGGGCTTGACTGAGGGGACTTCAGTGCATTGTACTTACATTATGTAAGTACAATGCAAGGAATGAGTGCATTCGCCATGTATCTGAAGGAAGCCTGATCTAACCACTCTTAGATTTTCTCCAGTTTATCCCTGAGTTTAAGTTTACCCTATTGTTTTAGGATTAGTTTATTTAGCCTTATTGGGCTTTGTTTAGGGTTAATTCACCCCATGGCTCCTCAATTAGCCAGTGGCAGGTTTTATGACTAGCTCGTGGCTTCCTGCGAGGTTTAGGTTTAGCGTTGGGATTTAGGTTTACGTATTTGGTCTATTCTTTAAAACTAGATATTTATTTACTAGATATCTTTTTTGCATTGTTGTCTCCACCAGGCCGAAGGCATGGGGGGAGAGTATGTTTTGCACTCCGTCCGTCCGTCCGTGTGTGTGACCGTGAGCAGCTAATCTCCGGCACCGTTAACCCGCTCGATGCCAAATTTTGCACACACACTCCCTGGATGCCAACGATGAACCTCTGCCCCAAAATTTCCAGAACGGCCTGTTATAGCGCCACCAGGAGGCCGCTTTGTGCAAAACAAGTTTTTGCACAGTACACCTACAGATTTTGTCCAAACATCGCGCAAATTGGTACACAGTCTCTCTAGTTCACATCTGGCTTTTAGAGCGCCACCAGGAGGCCGACTTTTGTAAAACACATTTGTGGATATTACTCCTCCGGATTTTGTCCAAAAATGTGCTCAAGACGGATGTGTCTGATATTTCATATTCCATCCTAATTGGCTAACATTGGCTTTCAAATTTTGCAGGATTGGACTGTTTTGAACAAAAAAGCCTCAAATCATGAACGCAGCGTGCAATTTGACGTGAAATCTTTCACGCACTTTCCTACTAGGCTGAGGAATATAGCCCACCCATTTCACATTGGCCTGTTATAGCGCCACCAACAGGTGGATTGTGCATGCGTGCGATCAACACGGATCTGCACCATTTCCCATATTCCATCCTGATTGGCAAAGATTGGAACAAACAAACAAAAAACATGTTTATATTACTCCTAAACATTCCTATCCTCCTGGTGGAGACCTGTGCCCAGAAGGGCACTTTTTCTAGTTAATATTGTATTTGTGTTGTCTCAGCCTTGTAGCTATTCTTTTACCTGTTTCTCCGACATATTGTAAGCCACATTTTTAACATGTGATTAAATAAACACAGTTGCTGGTGCTGGCTGTTATCTGTTGTTTAATCTCCAACATGAGTTTTGTAGTTCTATTCTTAACTTTGTTTGGTTTTGAAGTATTCTGGTCTCTGACGTGCTGGTGTGTTGATTCATTTTAGCTTGCTGTGTACCAGATAGTCTTTAAGATTTCTGTTTTTTCTGTAGGCAGATATATATATATATATATATATATATATATATATATATATATATATATATATATATATATATTTTTTTTTTTTAAGTTTCGCTAAAACCGACTGCACGGTTCAGCCAAAACTGCCAATTTTTTAACAATAACAATAAAGGACCAAGTCCTTTCAGGACTGCTTGGTCCTTTAAATAAAAAAAGATCATATAAATAAATATACAATAAAGAGAGTTCCACCGTGTTCAGTTTGGAACATACAGACACAGGTTTGTGTTTCCACCACATTGTGTTGGACGGAACAATTGTCATTGTTTGATGCCTAGCTGAATGGTTAGAGAGCCTGTCTGGAGAGAAGGAGTCTCCTGAGGTTTGAATCTCAGTAAGTGATGCTGAGAGGTGGCTCACCATCAGGTGGGATGAGATGTTGATCCATCATTTCTTGATCTTTCTGCTGTTCCTTCGTCTGGAATGTGGTCTCGGTTGTTATTGTTGTTGTCGTCTGTTGTCGTTGGTTGCCATGGCTGCCAGTTCCCACCTGATGTCGTGTGGGAGTTCTGATTGGTCCAGAGCATACTGAATAACTTCTAGCATACATAACGTCTTAAGACGAGGACTCAAGTCTAAGATGAACAGCTCATCAGAGATAGTGTAATCTCCTTTGTATCCTCCAAAGAGGATGATATGATCTCCCACAATGCAACAGCACATACCATACATTGGACATGGTCCTGTCCACTTGGGCTCAACTTTCTTCCAGGAGAAGGTCTCTGGACTGAATTTCCACACATCATTGAAGTTCTGCTTAGCGTTCCAGCCTCCAAATATGTACAGCTCTCCATTGTAGATAAATTCTGAATGACACCAACGTCCTTCTGATAGAAGTTGTGCAGAAGGTGTGTCCAGCCAGGCGTTTGTCTCTGTGTCAAACACTCTGATGCTGTTGTAGACCCCCTGGGAACTCGAGCCCCCGAATACAAACATCTTTGTCCCGATAACGCTGGCAGAGTGACAGTATGTAGCAGGAGGTGGAGTTCCTCTGGTGTTAATCAAAGTCCAGACCATTGTGCTGGTGTCCAACTTGTACATGTCATTAGTGTATTGAGCCAGCTTGGTTTTTCCTCCATGAATAAACATGACCTTCTCCAACACACAGGCTGAGTGGCCCCACCTCGCCTCTGGAACAGTCCCAGAATCCCTGGGTTGGAACCATCTGTGGGAGTCAACATCAAATGCATAAAGCACATTGCAGTAAGGCTCCCCTCCCCAGATGTAGACTGTATCTTCAACCAACACAGCTGTGTGGCCGTAGCGCCTGGATGGAACCTCAAGGTGACCGTCTCCTCTTCCTGGTTTCACTGGAGGTAACTTCTTCCAGAATAAAGACACTGTGTTGAAGACATGGACATCCATCTGTTCCATGTTGTTGAAGGTCATTCCATAACAGCCTCCAAAATAATACAGTTTGTTCCTCACTGCTACAGCAGCATGATGGGCTCGCTTTGGTCCTCCTGCTTTAGAAACGGTCCAAGACAACATCACTCTGTCTGTCTGTCTGTCTATCTCGCTCTCTTCTCTCTCTCAACGTCTACAGTCATTTTCAACACGGTGCATCATCTTATATCTTCTGGTGTGACATCACACGAGACACAAACTGTTGCCATGCACGCCTTAACGACGCCAATTAGTGCAGCTGTTCTTCATCTGCACCCTTTGAACTCTATTGCTATATTTATTACTTCATTGCGGCTACCTTGGGGTCTATGGATCTATGGATCTATGTGACTTCCACACGCTACAGGGTGTGTGTGTGTGCGTGTGTGCGTGCGTGCAGAATGTGCTCAAGCTGACTGGCTGAGCACGGAATGTGATGTATGGTGATAACAGTGCCGCTCACGTCACGTGGGTGTGATATTTTTCTCCATATCGCGGTGTGAGAGACAGTCCACTGAGCAACTCAAAGTGAGGCTGAATGACAAGCATTTTGCATTCTGGCTCTTTGAGGGGAGCTAGCGCCCCCTATGGCCAGCTTGGTGTGTTTGTGTGTTCGCTATGGTGACACACGGAGGATCTTTATAAGGTGTGTTTGATCCGATCGAAAAAAAACGTTTATTTTTATTTATTTTTGATTTTCGATTATGAAATATTAAAATTGATTAAGACTCCGACGATTAATCGTAAAAATCGATTAATCGGCGGCATCCCTAGTATTTAGGTGAGCGCGGTCCCGTGACTTTGTTGTGCACGTTGCTCGTTTCGTGCACACGCCTCACCGCCATCATCAGACCTGGATACTGTTTTAATAGCTTTTTTTTTTTTTTTACGCTTGCGTTGTTGTCGCGCCTCCCTCTTCAACAGACCTGGAGGAGACCTGTCGTTGATCCAGGCACAACAACGCCTGCGTTCCTCTCTTCACGCTCGCAAGGCCCTTAATGCTGTATTATATTTCCATATGCAAAGTATATGCAAATATGGCCATAGATAGTTTTGTCTCGTGCTGTACGTTCATTTGATCAGGAATTCACTTTTAACCCATTTTGGGGCGGGAACCCCCTTTTGGTGTTTTAAACATTGTGTTATAATTTAGCTGTTGAAAAATAGCAGATCTACAAGCTCGTAGCGCGCCACCGAGTGGCGCGCTACGAGCTTGTAGGTCTGCTATTAAAAAAAATGTGAAAATGTGGCTCAAATTAACTAAAATCTTTGCTTCTGGGCGGGGGGAGGTCCCTGGAACAACATATTTCCAGATGGGGGGGACCGGAGGCCAATTACATATAATTTCTGTGGTCCTTGACATGAAATATTGAGCACCACTGATACAGAAACATGAGGTATTTCAGAAAACTGTCAGAATTTAGAAGACGTTTTTTTTTAAATTTCGATGTCAGGCCTAAATGCGTTACGACTGGATAGCGAGCACAGAAATGCCTGCACACACACACACACACACACACACACACACACACACACACACACACACACACACACACACACACACATGTACAGGAGGTCCTTTTAAAGTGCATGTGACGTGTTGTGAGGCTTGTAGAGTTGCTTTTATGTTTGCATGACAGCCTTAAGGACAAATCATATTGTGTATTATTAATATTCAAAAACAGCTACAGTAGTAATTGTAATGAAATTGTGCTTTTTTGCCATGATAACTGCTCTCTGCTTGAGAATCTGTCTGTGCATATGTTAATGTTCTGAGTGCGCACGCACGGACATGCACACACACACACACACACACACACACACACACACACACACACACACACACACACACACACACACGGCCAAACTGTATAGTGCATTTATCCTGGGGGTGTCTCATCATTGTTTAATTAGCACAGTCGTGCCTCGTTAAAAGTAATTATTTGCATAGAATGTCCACTGACCTACTCCACTGTGCAGTTATTTGGCTATGGGCCACACACACACACACACACACACACACACACACACACACACACACACACACACACGTGTGCGCGCATAGCATAGGGTGGGAACCCTACAAGCTCGTAGCGCAATCGTGAAAATGTGGTGCAAAGCTTTGAATATATATTCTTTCAGAGCGAATATTGTTTAACTCAAATCTTTGCTTCTGGCGGGGTGGAGGGTCCCTCATGGAACAACATATTTTCAGATGGGGGTCGGCAGCCAATTACACATATATCTTTGGGGGTCCTTGAAACATGAAAATGTCTGAGCACCACTGACATAGAAACATGGGGTTTTTCAGAAAACATTTAGGATTTAACCCATTCTGAACGGGCACCCATTTTGGTGTTGGCATCATGTTATGCTTTAGCTATTGAAAAATAGCAGACCTACAAGCTCATATCGCGCCACCGAGTGGCGCGATACGAGCTTGTAGGTCTGCTATTTTTGAACGACTGACATTTTTAGAATCTGATCTCAGGTCAGAATGGGTTAATCAGACCAGTGTGTGTCCAGTGGAAAACCTCGTATGAATCTGATCTCAGGTCAGAATGGGTTAAAAGACATTTTGTAGAATCGTCCTCGGGTCTAAATGGGCTAGTATCTAATTATATGCCAGGATAATTAATTAATTGTACAGAGTTTTGTTTATGCCTGGAGCATTTATACTGTACCAGGAGGCCCAGATATCATTTAGGAAACGCGCTACAGTACCTACAACGCACAGTCGGGTGAGAGGACGCCAGTAGACTATAGTATACACCATTGATTCTCAACCTTTTTCTGGATCAAAGCATTTGACCATATTTGGCCGCCATGTTGTCGAGTGGGTACAGTATGTACGTGGCCCGACGGCCCGCGGGCATCTTCAGAGCGCGTTTATTACTTTAACACATTCTGACCTGAGATCAGATTCATACGAGGTTTCCACTGGACACACACTGGTCTGATTAACCCATTCTGACCTGAGATCAGATTCTAAAAATGTCAGTCGTTCTTCGATTTTTCAAAAATAACAGACCTACAAGCGAGTGGCGCGATACGAGCTTGTATATCTGCTATTTTTCAATAGCTAAAGCATAACATGATGCCAACACCAAAATGGGTTCCCGTTCAGAATGGGTTAACACATTCTGACCTGAGATCAGATTCTAAAAATGTCTTCTAAATACTGACAGTTTTCTGAAAAAGCCATGTTTCTATGTCAGTCGTTCTTCGATTTTTCAAGAATAGCAGACCTACAAGCTCGTAGCGCGCCACTCGGTGGCGCGATATGAGCTTGTAGATCTGCTATTTTTCAATAGCTAAAGCATAACATAATGCTAACACCAAAAGGGGTTCCCGCTCAATATGGGTTAACACATTCCCATCCCTGCCAAGGACGAGTAGGATCGTGTTTTCAAACCGCACCTGACCGTATGGGATACGGTAAATAAAATAGCTGATCTACAAGCTCACGACACGTCTCACTGCGGCGCACTGAGAGCTTGTAGATCAGCTATAGAGCACCGAAGTCTGACGTCAACATCGGTAGAGGGCGCAAATCCACAGGTTTGCGTACTGTTTTATTTGCATCGTAATTCCCATAGGGGGGATATTTTAGATCGCCTCATTTAAGGACTGTGTTTGAAAAATAAACAAATCATCCAGGCCGCTTCACACATATGAAGAATTAACTGACTGAGTGAAAACGCTATTGTTACTGCTACTGAATTAGTTACATTTTTGCTAGAAACAGACTGTATCATATACAGTATGAGTGACTGACTGTTGCAAACGATACAGAGACACCTCCCTAACAATAACGCAGAGACAGCTTGTTTATGTTTGGACCACAGTGCTTATAGTAGACGATATTAAGATCAGCCCATGTTCTTCTCCATAAAGAAATTACTTCCGTGAACCAGGGGAATGGAGGGGATGAGCGAGTGACGTCAGGACTTTAGAACCAGGGGAATGGAGGGGATGAGCGAGTTACGTCAGGACTTTAGAACCAGGGGAATGGAGGGGATGAGCGAGTGACGTCAGGACTTTAGAACCAGGGGAATGGAGGGGATGAGCGAGTGACGTCAGGACTTTAGAACCAGGGGAATGGAGGGGATGAGCGAGTTACGTCAGGACTTTAGAACCAGGGGAATGGAGGGGATGAGCGAGTGACGTCAGGACTTTAGAACCAGGGGAATGGAGGGGATGAGCGAGTTACGTCAGGACTTTAGAACCAGGGGAATGGAGGGGATGAGCGAGTGGACGTCAGGACTTTAGAACCAGGGGAATGGAGGGGATGAGCCAGTGACGTCAGGACTTTAGAACCAGGGGAATGGAGGGGATGAGCCAGTGACGTCAGGACTTTAGAACCAGGGGAATGGAGGGGATGAGCGAGTGACGTCAGGACTTTAGAACCAGGGGAATGGAGGGGATGAGCGAGGTGACGTCAGGACTTTAGAACCAGGGGAATGGAGGGGCAATAAAACCTTTTGAAATAGAGAGAGAGAGAGAGAGAGAGAGAGAGAGAGAGAGAGAGATTTTATTTTAAAAGGTCCTTTATTGCGCACTGCCGGGTATAGGCCTACAGGTCAAAACAGGATCTTAACTACATGTCAGTCATACTGTATTAATCACAGAGAGAGAGAGAGAGAGACAGAGAGAGACAGAGAGAGAGAGAGAGACAGAGAGAGACAGAGTCTGACGGCGGGAGGGAGGGAGTACAGGAGACTGTAATGAGGAAAGAAAGGAAAATTATTATTTGTTCTGCTGTGTATTGCGTTTGTTTCATATATAGTGTAAGTCATTAATGTTCTGCTATGAATTGCATTTGTTTGTCGTGCCAATAAAGCATATATTTGAATAGAGAGAGAGAGAGAGAGAGAGAGAGAGAGAGAGAGAGAGAGAGAGAGAGAGAGAGAGAGAGAGAGAGAGAGAGAGAGAGAGAGAGAGAGAGAGAGAGAGAGAGAGAGAGAGAGAGAGAGAGAGAGAGAGAGAGAGAGAGAGAGAGAGAGAGAGAGAGAGAGAGCAAACAGATGGATACCTCTCTTCAGGCATCTTCTGTCTAATTAATACTCATTGCCACCAGGGGGTGTTGTTTGCCAAAACGAACTGAGCTAACAACTCGCAGCGGTTAGCTTGTATTTCAGTCATTTTTGGGCACAAGCCTCGTGCAAATTAAGCTTCAGAGCTGGCTGGCTGGCTGGCTGGCTGGCTGGCTGGCTGGCTGGCTGGCTGGTAGGCTGGCTGGCTGGCTGGCTGGATGGATGGATGAATTGTATACGTTAACGGCGACATTAACGGGAGTCTTACAGAAGGACAGATGGAATACTTCTGTCCTCGTTATAACATCCCTCAATGCTACGTATCAGACTAGCACACACACACACACACACACACACACACACACACACACACACACACACACACACACACACACACACACACACACACACACACACATATACTGTAGATCTCCATACCTACCTAGTCTTTTACAAGTAAAAGCCCTGTATTCAAAATCTGACAAAAAACGGATACTACAAGCATATTTTGATGTACTTTCTTTACTGCCATCTAGTGTTCAAAAAGCGTCACTGCCTCTCATCGACTCCTATGTTACGGAGCTTGTTGTCTTTTCCCGGGTTTAAACAGGAAGGGGAGGGGCTTCCGGAAGTGGAACGATACATCACAACACAGCCATGTGGGTTATACGTTCATAAACGTATTTGGCAAGATAAGAATTAAGGGAATCAAGGTGTTCAAATGCTTCAAATGTATCAAACTAATTTTGAATATAGCAGCTATATAGTAATACTATAGTGTACATCCCAGGCTGATGTGCTAATTAGGACAGGAGGTCATGTGCAGTAGCATAGCATGTACAGTATAGCCTCAGTGCGTGTCCAAGTTAAACCATTGATGTGAAAGCAGCTGAATTCATATTCAGCACACAGACAGCCACATGGTTCAAGTTGGGGCGGTGTGCATGCACGCACTCACGCACTCACGCACGCACACACGCGCACACGCACACGCACACACACACACACACGCACACACACACACACACACACATTCCTTCCGAAGCACCACTGTCTGACTCAATGTTCCCCCGCGGGGAGCTCTAAAATATTCACATTATGAATCTCATATGTCATCAGGCGGAAACCTTGTATGTCCAAAACTGTTATATATATATTTTTGTACTGTTATGAAGACATATTTTTTTAATAGTGAGAATAGCTGATCTATATAGCGATGGGATCATCTATTTGTACTAACTTTGTAAGATGAAGTAGAGAATGAATTTAACCCATTTTAGACCTGAAGACAATGTCTTCTAAATGCTGACAGTTTTCTGAAAAACCTCATGTTTCTGTGTCAGTGGTTCTCAAACATATTCATGTCAATGACCCCCCCCCCCCCCCAGAAGCAAAGATTTGAGTTAAAAACGTTCACTCGTTTTCCATCGTTCACGATTTTTCAAAAAATAGCAGATCTACAAGCTCTGAGCTATGAGCTTGTAGATCTGCTATTTTTTTTTTTTTTTTTTTTTTTTTTTTTTAAGATATTTTTTTGCGGCTTACGCCTTTATTGATTTTTTTAAGGGATAGAAAGTAGGCTGACAGGAAACGGGAGAGAGATGGGGGGATGACATGCGGTAAAGGCCGTGTCGGGTCCGGGAGTCGAACCCGCGGCACACCGCGACTGGATCACCAGTCCGGTGCCCAGACCGTTACGCTACGGCCTGGGCCTGAGATCTGCTATTTTTCAATAGCTTAAATTATAACATAATGTTTAAAAAACACCAAAAGGGGTCCCCGCCCAGAATGGGTTAATACAAAAAAAAAAAAACATAACATTTATAAATATGGAGATACAAGGTATGCAATATACTGTAGTTGCTGTCAGGCTGGCAGGCAGTACTGTAGTTGCCGGGGCGGCGGTGGCTCAGGGGTAGAGTGCCTGGATGGTAACCGTAAGGTTGCCAGTTCGAACCCGGGCTCCCCCAGAGTTACTGTCGAAGTGTCCTTGAGCAAGACTCTGAACCCCTAATTGCTCCCGATGTGCTAGTTGGTGCCTTGCATGGTTTCCGCTGCCATCGGTGTATGAATGTGTGTGTGAATGGGTGAATGTAATGCACAATCTCTGTAAAGCGCCTTGGATAAAGGCGCTATATAAATGCACCATTTACCATTTAGGCAGAAACCTTACATCTCTATACAGTATTTCAACTCTTTTCTTTTTTAGTGTAGCCAATTATGTTTCTCCCCGGTCCTTATGTCATTATGCCAATTAGGCCATTATGTCATTTAACCCGTTCTGAACGCTAAACCCCTGCTTTGTGTTTTAACTCATTTTGTTATATGCTTTAGCTGTTGAAAAATAGCAGATCTACAAGCTCATAGCGCGTAGCTATGTAGCTACGTAGCTATGTAGCGTGGCACTGAGTGCCGCACTGCAAGCTTGTAGGTCTGCTATTTTTGAAAAATTGTGAACATGTGGTGCAAATCTTTATATATTCTTTCAGAGCGAACATTTTTAGGGGGGGGGGGGGTCCCTGAAACAACATATTTTCAGATGGGGGTCGGCGGCCAATTTCATATATTTTTGGGAGTCATTCTTGACATGAAAATGTTTGAAAACCACTGACATTGAAACAGGTTTTTTTTTAGAATTTAGAAGGCTTTTGTATAATCGTCCTCAGGTCTAAATGGGTTAAGCCCATTCATTGCTCCACACACACACACACACACACACACACACACACACACACACACACACACACACACACACATGTACAGTATGTGCGTTCTACTGTTCTTCTCACTGTGGTGTCTTCTGGCTCACCGGAGCCCCCCCCCCCCCCCCCCCCACCCTTCTCTCATATGTGGGATTCCTTCTTAACGTTTTAAGATTTTCGGTCTCGTAGGCTAAACAGGAAAGGGGGGGGGGGGATATTTTCGATGACGTCACACTGTTGCGCAACATCGAACGTTGGACAACAGACGCTCCCAGCCTGTGTAGTGCGATGCGATCGCTTTTGATAATATTCGTCCTGGGCGGCGCTGCAGGGCGTTACTAATTGAAAAAGACGGTGAACTTCGTCCTGTGCACTCGGGGTGTTTGTTAACCCATTCTGACCTGAGATCAGATTCATACGAGGTTTCCACTGGACACACACACTGGTCTGATTAAACAATTCTGACCTGAGATCAGATTCTAAAAAAATGTCAGTCGTTCTTTCAATTTTAGTGGCGCGCTACGAGCTTGTAGATCTGCTATTTTTCACAAAAATGGGTTCCCGTTCAGAACGTGTTAACCAACCACGACCCATGCATTATTTTTTTTATCTACAAATTACAACGCTTGTAATTTACAGGCACCAAGACTTTTGAAATGGTACAAAACGTGATAAAACGGAACCTTCCTCCCAATTAACCCTTGCCCTGCCAGTCCCAATTTTTTTGTTTGGGTAACAAATTGGCATATTTTTAATTCATCGTTTTAACATACAAGAAAGATCTGGTGGATTGAAGAGATGTTCTTTTTCCATTCATTCATTGCAAATGTATTCTCTCGATTCGCCACCAGATGGCGGGAAAGCATCATTATGCTGATTTTGGCTAAAATAGACGGATCTTCCTAAGTCACTTCCGGTTGAACGATCAACAACATCCTGTACTATTTTGACCCTAGTCAATAGCTTGGCTGGTCCGGATTGCTAAGCTAATGCTATATTTTTCATAACTAAGTCAAATTATCCTCAAATCAACCCCAAAAGATCGCAAAATATCACATTTTTTACAGCGACGCGCATAGAGACGGCGCACGTGCACGATAGCGCACGATCACGCGGATTTCGGCCGTTTTTTGGTAAATTACATCCAACATTAGTGATATTAGCGAAAAAATATTAATTTTTGCTCTTTTGACCCCGCGATAACTGATATTGATTGTCATTCCGTTTTTTCCGTTAACGGGAGGTTTAGATTTTTCGATTAATTCCGTTTTTTCCGTGAATTGTAGGCCAAGGGTTAACAGGACTCCCAGCGCTGCTGAGGAGAGACGGACGGGTTGGGTGACGAGTCAACAGATAAAACGGACATTCAGTAGTCCCTTGTTATTTTACATTGCATTGAGGCGGTGCAGTCGACCTGCAACTCTAAACAGACCGTTAATTAATTAAAAGAAGCAGCAGAGAAGATCAAAGTCCCTGTTCGTGTCTGTACCGTGCGGGGGTTGCACCGTGACAGAGAACATCGCAAATATAATTGCGTTTGTGAATTGCCTGCAAGTCTCTCTCTGTCTCTGTCTCTGTCTCTCTCTCTCTCTCTCTCTCTCTCTCTCTCTCTCTCTCTCTCAGTTCCCCTCTCTCACACACAGTGTCTCTCTCTCTCAGTTCCTCCCTCTCACACACAGTGTCTCTCTCTCTCTCTCTCAGTTCCTCTCTCTCTCTCACGCCATTGCTCTCTGAACTTGGCTGTCTCGGGAATGAGTCTGAACAGCCAATCAAGAGAGAGAGAGCTCGATCTTCAAAGCCTTCCATATACCGTAAGCTCTGGTCCATAACGCTATACGGTATACTTTGGATCTTTAACCCATTATTTTAGACTCCAGGAAGATTCTTCTAAATCCTGACAGTTTTCTGAAAACCCCTATGTTTCTTTGTCAGTCGTTCTCAAACTATTTCATGTCAAGGACCCCCAAGAATTATATGTATTTGGCCGCCGACCCCATCTCAAAATATGTTGTTCCAGGGACCCCCCCCCCCCAGAAGCAAATATTTACAGTTTACCATTCTGACCTGAGATCAGATTCTAAAAATGTCTTCTAGATCCTGACAGTTTTCTGAAAAAACTATGTTTCTGTGTCAGTCGTTCTTCGATTTTTCAAAAATAGCAGACCTACAAGCTCGTAGCGCGCCACTCGGTGGCGCGCTACGAGCTTGTAGATCTGCTATTTTTCAATAGCTAAATTATAACATAATGTATGTAACACCAAATGGGTTAAACAAAATATGTAATGCCTGACTATACAGACCTAAAGTATTTCTGGAGTGCCTGATTCTTTAATGAAAAATGTGAAAAGTAGCCACCATAAGACCCCTGATGTGAATTCCCAGAGCTGCTGTAACCTGAGTTTATGTTTTACAGGGCATTAAACAATATAGGCATAGACAGCAGAATATTAAATATTAACCGGTGCGAGGAAAACATTCACTCTGTGTAAAGAAATATACAGCCATGAGGGAATAATAAAGATCACGCTTCTGTTGAAAATGACCCTGTAAAACTACTCCCACCTGAACAGCGCTGAAGACTTCCCTCAGTACCAAGTATACAATTATAAATATCTACTGTCAAAATTGTCGTAATTTGCCGTCATTTAGGGCCCTAAAGGAACATTAAAGTCCATAGACTTGGCTGGTAAAACGATGTACGTGCTCTAACCCATTCTGACCTGAGATCAGATTCATACGAGGTTTCCGACTGGACACACACTGGTCTGATGAACCCATTCTGACCTGAGATCAGATTCTAAAAATGTCAGTCGTTCTTCGATTTTTCAAAAATAGCAGACCTACAAGCTCGTATCGCGCCACTCGGTGGCGCGATATGAGCTTGTAGATCTGCTATTTTTAAATAGCTAAAGCATAACATGATGCTGACACCAAAATGGGTGCCCGTTCAGAATGGGTTAAGCATTATGTTATACTTTAGCTATTGAAAAATAGCAGATCTACAAGCACTCGGTGCAGCGCTATGAGCTTGTAGGTCTGCTGTTTTAGAAAAATCGCGAAAATGTGGCGCAAATCTTTGATTATATTCTTTCAGAGCGATAGTTTCTAACTAAAATCATTGCTTCTGGGGGGTCACTGGAACAACATATTTTCAGATGTGGTTTGGCGGCCAATTACACGTATATTTGGGGGACATGAAAATGTTTGAGAACCACTGACATAGAAACATACGTTTTTAAGAAAACTGAAAACCAACATTTTTTGAATCGTTTTCAGGTCTAAATGGGTTAAGGCTAAAGGTCTTTCCACACCAGGAGCATAACAAATGCAATATCCAAACATGTGTTGTGATTTATTTCACTCTAAACTGTCATTTCATGATGATTCATTCGTACAGGTTGATGTTTATCCCATTCTGGACGGGAACCCCTTTTGGTGTTTTAATCTACAAGCTCATAGCTATGATCTTGTGGGTCTGCTATTTTTGAAATATCGTGAAAATGAGGCACAAATCTTTGAATATATATTCTTTCGGAAGACTTTTTTTTTTAAATGTATATTGCTGGTGGAAAATGAATGGCGTGTATTTAATTACCGTACACCACTTTATCACAATTCACGTTCTGTCTGACACAATCTCAAAACAAACGCGGTTTTGCATGAATGTGAATACATGAAATATACTATATATCTGTAGTCATAGTGTAGGAAAGATGCCTTCTCTGCATGGTCTCATGAACTTGAGACTATTGTTGTCCACAAGTTAACTCGAGACCTTGAGGGGAACAAACATTCTTCCCTAGGACACAAGTCCGTTCTTTGCGTTCTTGCAAAAGGGCTTAAAATAAGTGCTTAAAAGAAGAACTTATTGTCTCCACCAGGCCGAAGGCATGGGGGGAGAGTATGTTTTGCACTCCGTCCGTCCGTGTGTGTGTCCGTCCGTCCGTCCGTCCGTCCGTGTGTGTGTCCGTGAGCAGCTAATCTCGGCCACCGTTAACCCGGTCGATGCCAAATTTTGCACACACACTCCCTGGATGCCAACGATGAACCTCTGCCCCAAACTTTCCAGAACGGCCTGTTATAGCGCCACCAGGAGGCCTCTTTGTGCAAAACAAGTTTTTGCACAGTACACCTACAGATTTTGTCCAAACATCACGCAAATTGGTACACAGTCTCTCTAGAGCCATTCAACGAAACCGGTCTTTCAGATTTCTCAGACTCCATCCTGATTGGTTAAGATTGGCTTCCAAAGTTCACAGGAGTGCTCAGTTTCAAACAGATGTCCTACATTCCTATCCTGGTGGAGACCTGTGCCCAGAAGGGCACTTTTTCTAGTTTTGTTCTGTCTTCTTGGTCTTTTCTGAAGCTGTCCTCAGAAGACTGAGGGCTGTATTTTGCGTGTCTTAAGTACCAGGTCTTATTCCCTAACTTGAGTAAACTAAAGACCTGGAGGCGTGACCAATGCCATTTGGCTATTCTGAGTGGCCAAAGAGCATTGATCACGCCTCCAGGTCTTTAGTTTACTCAAGTTAGGGAATAAGACCTGGTACTTAAGACACGCAAAATACAGCCCTCTGTGTCAGAATACACAGAAGATCATCTCTCTTGTGCTGTTGTGGTGGTGGAGGAAGTGTAGGCCTACGTTTTACTTAACCCATCATACTTTAGCTATTGAAAAATAGCAGATCTACAAGCTCATAGCGCGGCACCGAGTGCCGCGCTATGAGCTTGTAGGTCTGCTATTTTTTTGAAAAATTGTGAAAATGTGGCGCAAATCTTTGAGTATACAGTATATTCTTTCAGAGCAAACTTTTTTTTTTAACTCAAATCTTTGCTTCTGAGGGGTTCCTCGAACAACATATTTTCAGATGGGGGGTCGACGGCCAATTACATATCATTGTTGGGGTCCTTGACATGAAATATTGAGCACCACTGATACAGAAACATGAGGTATTTCAGAAAACTGTCAGGATTTAGAAGTTGAAGGCCTGTTTGCAGAATGTGCCTGTTTCCTACCAACCCTGACTCTAAACCTACTGTAACCTCATTACTGTCCCAAACCCTAAACCTATATCCGCACGCAGAAGTATGTTCGTACTGACGGGATGTCGGAGTTATGGGCAGTCTCCACACTGTACGTATCTATATTTATTAGGAATCGGCATTCTTGGAAGTACAGCTGCAACTATTGTGCGTGCCAGTGGTATACAGTATGTGTTCTACCGTGGAATTAATCACACGCCGTATGACGTTATGAACAAACTGAGAATCATAGCGTAGGGCCGTCGACAAACCCTCTAACCCTCTAAGACCCAGCGTTGCTTTTTAGCAACTATTTTATTTTATTTAATTACTAAATTATTATTTTTCTTTTCTGTTCTTTTTTCACCTAAACGTCATCAGTGATGTTCATTGCAATGCCATTTCAATGCCTTTGGTCATGATATTTGCATATAAATACCCCCCACAGAGGCTGAAATTCACACAAATAAAAAATGTCTGTGCAATTTTGAACATTTTTTAACCTAAGACTTTTGACCTTTACCCTTTATCATTAGAATGTCTAGAACATGTTTTATTCATTATTGTGAAAGATATCCCCAAAATGTAAATTATTAATTTATTATATATCATTATTATATAATTATTATACATTTTTCATCAAACTTTTTTTTTTTTTTTTTTAACATATTTTTTAGTCTTAGTCCTAGTAATACAAAGTAGTAGTAAGGTTGAAATCAATTTTTTGCAAGTAGAAATTAATGCGGGTGTTAGAGGGCTAAGGAGCGTATCAGATATATACGCAGGAGGGGCTTAACCCATTTTGCGCGGGAACCCCTTTTGGTGTTAGCATCATGTCGTGCTTTAGCTATTGAAAAATAGCAGACCTACAAGCTCATAGCGCGCCACCGAGTGGCGCGCTACGAGCTTGTAGGTCTGCTATTTTTTGAAAAATCGAAGAACGACTGACATAGAAACATAGCTTTTTTCAGAAAACTGTCAGGATGTAGAAGACATTTTTAGAATCTGATCTCAGGTCAGAATGGGGCTGAGACGCAGCAACACAGTGGACTTCTTGAGGTCCCTGCAGGCTGCCGACAACACTACTGACTGACGTTTGTTTTGGGAGCCGTCAAGCGATGTTGTCACCATACGGTGTCAGGGAACATTAGTATCATAAAAGCAGCGATATCATCCTCCTATTCACCTGTTATCTCAGTGGGGGTAGAGGCTGTACTGTGGTGTCTGAGTGCTATAAAGCTATAAAGCTGAATAAATGTCCGTCTCACCAGTCCAGGGTTGCCAGTTCTTTTGTGAGAGAGAAATAACAGGTAACCCGGTCCATTAAAACACTTCCAGGGCTTTAACCCATTCTGACCGGGAACCCATTTTGGTGTTATAGCATCATGTTATGCTTTAGCTATTGAAAAATAGCAGATCTACAAGCTCATAGCGCACCCAGGGGCGGCCTTAGGAATCTGGAGGCCCGTTTCAAGACCAAATATGAGGCCCTTATCTACCTATGACATCATTATTTTGTTGATACAGCCGTATGTTGATACGAATAGTTTCACTGTTCAATATCACACGCAGCCATTACTCTCGACAATTAGCAACAACACCTTTCCTCATCCTGTCGTCCCTTCACAATTAAAGTGTCTCCCCTTTACCTCCCAATGCTGCACATTTTACCATGTTATTTACATAAAATAGGTGTAACTTAGAGAGAGAGAGAGAGAGAGAGGGCCAAGAGTGGCATTGTTGACTGAGGGGACTTCAGTGCATTGTACTTACGTATGTGTGTAAATACAATGCAAGGAATGAGTGCATTCGCCATGTATCTGAAGGAAGCCTGATCTAACCACTCAGTTTAAGTTTACCCTATTGTTTTAGGATTTGTTTATTTAGCCTTATTGGGCTTTGTTTAGGGTTAATTCACCCCATGGCTCCTCAATTAGCCAGTGGCAGGTTTTATGACTAGCTCGTGGCTTCCTGTGAGGTTTAGGTTTAGCGTTGGGATTTAGGTTTACGTATTTGGTCTATTCTTTAAAACTAGATATTTATTTGAGTTTTTACTGTTTCCATTTAAAACAGAAAAAAACCAGGCTCTTCTAATTTAATTAACATTTATATTTCAAGGTGTCCCTGTCATGAGTTTCTCTTTTGTTTCCTGGGCCCGGTGTCTAATGGCCCATTGGGTGTCAGTGACACCTCTTGCTTCGTGTCCCAGGTTGGCTTGGTGTGGAATGTGCTAATTTGTCCCCTATTATTCAAAGTCTGATTTACATTGATTGTTGGCTGTGTTTAGCATGTATATGGCTGTGGAGTTTTGGTACAAAATCAAAACAACTTGTCTAATATTTTGGCATGTTTAAACCTCCAGGAAATTCCGTGTTGAGTTTCTTAATCCACTGTTTTTCATGAAAACGTCTTTGTCCTACTGTCCAGTTGGGATTGTGTTGAAGTCCAGATACTTTTAGAGCTTCAATGCCATGTGACATGTAATGTTGAACAATCCTTGTAGTTGTCTTTTTTGCATTGTTGTCTCCACCAGGCCGAAGGCATGGGGGGAGAGTATGTTTTGCACTCCGTCCGTCCGTCCGTGTGTGTGTCCGTGAGCAGCTAATCTCCGGCACCGTTAACCCGGTCGATGCCAAATTTTGCACACACACTCCCTGGATGCCAACGATGAACCTCTGCCCCAAAATTTCCAGAACGGCCTGTTATAGCGCCACCAGGAGGCCGCTTTGTGCAAAAAAAGTTTTTGCACAGTACACCTACAGATTTTGTCCAAACATCGCGCAAATTGGTACACAGTCTCTCTAGTTCACATCTGGCTTTTAGAGCGCCACCAGGAGGCCGACTTTTGTAAAACACATTTTTGGATATTTTGTCAAAAAATCCCGCAAATCGTTACACAGTATCTCCATAGTCATGTGCTCAAGACGGATGTGTCTGATATTTCATATTCCATCCTGATTGGCTAACATTGGCTTTCAAATTTTGCAGGATTGGCCTGTTTTGAACAAAAAGCCTCAAATCATGAACGCAGCGTGCAATTTGACGTGAAATCTTTCACGCACTTTCCTACTAGGCTGAGGAATATAGCCCACCCATTTCACATTGGCCTGTTATAGCGCCACCAACAGGTGGATTGTGCATGCGTGCGATCAACACGGATCTGCACCATTTCCCATATTCCATCCTGATTGGCAAAGATTGGAACAAACAAACAAAAAACATGTTTATATTACTCCTAAACATTCCTATCCTCCTGGTGGAGACCTGTGCCCAGAAGGGCACTTTTTCTAGTTAATATTGTATTTGTGTTGTCTCAGCCTTGTAGCTATTGTTTTACCTGTTTCTCCGACATATTGTAAGCCACATTTTTAACATGTGATTAAATAAACACAGTTGCTGGTGCTGGCTGTTATCTGTTGTTTAATCTCCAACATGAGTTTTGTAGTTCTATTCTTAACTTTGTTTGGTTTTGAAGTATTCTGGTCTCTGGTGTGCTGGTGTGTTGATTCCTTTTAGCTTGCTGTGTACCAGATAGTCTTTAAGATTTTTGTTTTTTCTGTAGGCCGATATATATATTATATATCTATCTATCTATATATCTATCTATTATATATATATATATATATATATATATATATATATATATATATATATATATATATTTTTTTTTTAAGTTTCGCTAAAACCGACTGCACGGTTCAGCCAAAACTGCCATTTTTTAACAATAACAATAACGGACCAAGTCCTTTCAGGACTGCTTGGTCCTTTAAATAAAAAAAGATCATAGAAATAAATATACAATAAAGAGAGTTCCACCGTGTTCAGTTTGGAACATACAGACACAGGTTTGTGTTTCCACCGCATTGTGTTGGACGGAACAATTGTTATTGTTTGATGCCTATCTGAATGGTTAGAGAGCCTGTCTGGAGAGAAGGAGTCTCCTGAGGTTTGAATCTCAGTAAGTGATGCTGAGAGGTGGCTCACCATCAGGTGGGATGAGATGTTGATCCATCATTTCTTGATCTTTCTGCTGTTCCTTCGTCTGGAATGTGGTCTCGGTTGTTATTGTTGTCTGTTGTCGTTGGTTGCCATGGCTGCCAGTTCCCACCTGATGTCGTGTGGGAGTTCTGATTGGTCCAGAGCATACTGAATAACTTCTAGCATACATAACGTCTTAAGACGAGGACTCAAGTCTAAGATGAACAGCTCATCAGAGATAGTGATATCTCCTTTGTATCCTCCAAAGAGGATGATATGATCTCCCACAATGCAACAGCACATACCACGCATTGGACATGGTCCTTTCCCCTTGGGCTCAACCTTCTTCCAGGAGAAGGTCTCTGGACTGAATTTCCACACATCATTGAAGTTCTGCTTAGCGTTCCAGCCACCAAATATGTACAGCTCTCCATTGTAGATAAATGCTGAATGACACCAGCGTCCTTCTGGTAGAAGTTGTGCAGAAGGTGTGTCCAGCCAGGCGTTTGTCTCTGTGTCAAACACTCTGATGGTGTTGTAGACCCCCTGGTACGCCATCATGCCCCCGAATGCAAACATCTTTGTCCCGATGACGGTGGCAGAGTGACAATATGTAGCAGGAGGTGGAGTTCCTCTGGTGTTAATTAAAGACCAGACCATTGTGCTGGTGTCCAACTTGTACATGTCATTAGTGTATCCAGTCAGCTTAGTGTATCCTCCATGGATAAACATGACCTTCTCCAACACACAGGCTGAGTGGAAGCTCCTCTCCTCTGGAACAGTCCCAGAAACCCTGGTTTGGAACCATCTGTGGGAGTCAACATCAAATGCATAAAGCACATTGCAGTAATAAGGATAGCCTCGCCAGATGTAGACTGTATCTTCAACCAACACAGCTGTGTGGCCGTAGCACTTGGTTGGAACCTCAAGGTCACCGTCTCCTCTTCCTGGTTCCACTGGAGGTAACTTCTTCCAGCATAAAGACACTGTGTTGAAGACATGGACACCCATCTGTTCCATGTTGTTGAAGTTCCCTCCATCACAGCCTCCAAAGGAATACAGTTTGTTCCTCACTGCTACAGCAGCATGATGGGCTCGCTTTGATCCTCCTGCTTTGGAAACGGTCCAAGACAACATCTGTCTGTCTGTCTGTCTGTCTGTCTGTCTGTCTGTCTGTCTGTCTGTCTGTCTGTCTGTCTGTCTGTCTGTCTGTCTGTCTGTCTGTCTGTCTGTCTGTCTGTCTGTCTGTCTGTCTGTCTGTCTGTCTGTCTGTCTGTCTGTCTGTCTGACTGTCTGTCTGTCTGTCTGTCTGTATGGCTCTCGTCTCTCTCTCGACGTCTACAGTCATTTTCAACACGGTGCATCATCTTATATCTGCTGGTGTGACATCACATGAGACACAAACTGTTGCCATGCACGCCTTAACGACACCAATTAGTGCAGCTGTTCTTCATCTGCACCCTTTGAACTCTATTGCTATATTTATTACTACATTGCGGCTACCTTTGGGTCTATGGATCTATGAATCTATGGATCTATGGGTCTTCCACACGCTACAGGGTTCCCTAACACTGAGCTGTGTTGTATTTTGAGGCTGTGTGTGTGTGTGTGTGTGTGTGTGCGTGCGCGAGCTGTGTGTATCGCTGTGTGAGAGACAGTCCACTGAGCAACTCAAAGTGAGGCTGAATGACAAGCATTTTGCATTCTGGCTCTTTGAGGGGAGCTAGCGCCCCCTATGGCCAGCTTGGTGTGTTTGTGTGTTCTCAGGGGTGGCCTTAGGAATATGGAGGCCTGTTTCAAGACCAAATATATCAGGATGGGTTAATCAGACCAGTGTGTGTCCAGTGGGAAACCTCGTATGAATCTGATCTCAGGTCAGAATGGGTTAAATTGTTTAATCCAGGGTTCCACCGTGTAATACACTAAACCCGCCAATTTGTTCAATGCGTTTCATTCGCAGTTTTAAAATAATTAAAATGAAACAGCGCATTTGTCCCGGACCTGGCTGGGGACGAGGCCGTCGCGTTATGACGACGAAGCCGGAAATTAAGTCATCCTCTGGGCTGCTGCTAGGGCTTCTGGGAAATTGAGCCCAATGCCAGTGGGCGGGCCGTTTGTTTAGACTACAACATGCTGTCATGGCCGCTGTTGCTTTCTGTGGAAAACCTTGTTTGCACCCCCCCTAGAGGCCAAGGAAAAACCTTTGCCTGGAATTATTTTTACATCTGCTCTTTATAGCGCCACCAGGTGGCCGACATATGTAAAACACATTTTCTTATTGTTACTCCTTCAGATTTTATCAAAATGTCACGCAAATCGGTACACATGCTCTCCATAGTCATGCGATCAAGACGGGTTTGTTTGATTTCTCATCATTCCATCCCGATTGGCTACGATTGGCTTCCAGGAGTTTTCAGGAGTAGCCTTATAGTACAAAATGCCGCAACTCCTCTACGCAGCGTCCGGTTGCGGTGAAACTGTGCACGCATTATTCCCACTATAGGCTGAGGAAGAAATGCCACTTGACCGTTTTCAAATCAGCCGCCCTCATGGTGGCGCTATAGAACAGTCTTCACATTACAACTTATTACACAATGAACAATAGGCTTTTATGACGAGGGGAAACTTTCTGAAACTTTTTTGTGTGAAAGAGGGAGAAAGACAAAGAGAAACAGCAAGAGAGACAGAAACATGGAGTCTGTCTTCATTAACCCATTTTGGGCGAGAACCCCTTTTTGGTGTTAGCATCATGCTATGCTTTAGCTATTGAAAAATAGCAGATCTACAAGCTCATAGCGCGCCACCGAGTGGCGCGATACGAGCTTGTAGGTCTGCTATTTTTTGAAAAATCGAAAACTGTCAGGATGTAGAAGACATTTTTTTTAGAATCTGATCTCAGGTCAGAACGGGTTAAGATGAGTCTGACTCACAGAACAAGTTATGTTCCTGCCACTCCCGCCGGAGTAGCGAAACAACAGAAAGCCCCCCCCCCTCCCCCCTATAGTGACGGGGCGAGTAGTGAAACAACAGCCCCCCCCACCCCCTCCCCCCATCCCTGTAGTGGCGGGGACGGCGAGTAGCAGCAGAGAAAACAATTTATATCCGTTGGTCGGAGCCGAGCCGGGCTGTGTGGTGTCCCGTTAACCCATTCTGACCTGAGATCAGATTCATACGAGGTTTCCACTGGACGCACACTGGTCTGATGAACCCATTCTGACCTGAGATCAGATTAAAAAAATGTCAGTCGTTCTTCGATTTTTTTCAAAAATAGCAGACCTACAAGCTCATAGCGCGCCACTCGGTGGCGCGCTATGAGCTTGTAGATCTGCTATTTTTCAATAGCTAAAGCATAACATGATGCCAACACCAAAATGGGTTCCCGTTCAGAACGCGTTAAGAGACCCCGTGACACACAGAGAGAGGCATGGCGGGCCGGGCCGGTTCTGCTCTGTTCTGCTGTGTTTGTTTCCTGTCACTCCTGCTCACGGCGGGCGCTCTGCTCGGACAGAGATGAGATGGCAGCAGGCAGCCGGCGTGCCCTGCCCCGCCGTGCATATACTGCGGTGTCAGCAACGCCGCACTGCTCTGTGACACATAGCACTGCAATAAGATGTGACTGGACTGGATGGAGGGAGCTTAACCCATTCTGACCTGAGATCAGATTCTACAAAATGTTTCTATGTCAGTTGGTGCTCAACCTTTTCCATGTCAATGACCCCCAGAATTATCTCTATTGGGCCACACGGACCCCCCATCTCAAAATATGTAGTTCCAGGGACCCCCAAGAAGCCAATATTTTAGTTAATTTTATTCGCTCTGAAATATATATTCAATGATTTGTGGCACATTTTCACGATACAAAAAGCAGACCTTCAAGCTCGTAGAGCTTGTAGATCTGCTATTTTTCAATAGCTAAAGCATAACATGATGCTAACACCAAAAGGGGTTCCCGTCCAAAATGGCTTAATAAAGGGTGGTAGACAGTACACAACACCATTTCAAAGTCATATACTGGGTAACTTTTTTTCAATGAAACAAAAGTATTTTTTTTTTCTCTGTCTCTCTCTCTCTCTCTCTCTCTCTCTCTCTCTCTCTCTCTCTCTCTCTCTCTCTCTCTCTCTCTATCTCTCTCTCTCTCACCCCCCCTGTCCTTGCTGTATGGCCATGGAGTGATGCTTATTGGTGGTGTACAGTAGAGATGCATGTACTGTATGATTGATGCTTAATGGTGGTGTACAGTAGAGATTCATGTACTGTGTGCTCATCATTAAATACAGATTACAGACGGGAGGCTTTATCTCCCCATCCATGCGTTCCCTGCCTTCATGTGTGTGCAGTGTTGTCTGAAAGCTAACCAACGGATAGCATGGAGAAGAGCTGTATATCTTTATTGAGTGGTGCAACCACTCCTATAGACGTGTGTGTGTGTGTGTGTGTGTGTGTGTGTGTGTGTGTGTGTGTGTGTGTGTGTGTGTGTGTGTGTGTGTGTGTGTGTGTGTGTGTGTGTGTGTGTGTGTGTGTGTGTGTGTGTGTGTGTGTGTGTGTGTGTGTGTGAGGGTGTGTGTGTGTGTGTGTGTGTGTGGGGGGGCTGGGTGGGTCTGAGCACGGAAATATATAGCGTTTGTTCACCACCAGGTGTCACTGTTGCACAGCCCAACACAGACAGACACACAGGCCACAGGGGAGACAGTACAGTACAGTACAGTACAGCACCACTCACTTCAGACGGGTCTGATTCTTTTATTAGTCTCGGGTGCTTCGAGCAACATCTTTGTCAGCAGACTTCACGGCCCTGGTTGTGATGTAAGCTGTTGAGTGTGGTGAGGTATGACGGAGCCAGCCAGACCCTTCAGTGATTTATGAGTACATGAAATCACCTTTAAAATGTAAAATGAACAGCTAGGGAGCCAGTGACGTGATGCCAGGACAGGACAGGGCTGGGTCTTTTAGTACCTGCTTGTTAACCTTGACTGAGTCTTAACCCATTCAGACCTAAGTTTGATTCTACAAATGTCTTCTAAATCATGACAGTTTTCTGAAAAACTCATCTTTCTATGTCAGTGGTTCTCCAACACTTTCATGTCAAGGACCCCCAGAATGATGTGTATTTGGCCTCCGACCCCCCCATCTGAAAATATGTTGTTCCAGGGACCTCCCTATAGAAGCAAAGATTTAAAAACGTTAAAAACGTTCGCTCTGAAAGAATATATATTCAAAGATTTGCACCACATTTTCACGATTTCTTCAAAAATAGCATGACTTACAAGCTCGTAGCGTGGCTATGAGCTTGTAGATCTGCTATTTTTCAACAGCTAAAGCATAACATTGTGCTTAAAACACCAAAAAAGGGTTCCCACCCAAAATGGGTTAATTGAAAAAAGGCTAGTTCTTAACGACGGAGCTGATGTGTTGATCAAATTTGAAGGCATGCACTGTCAAAAGTCACACCAAGGTTTTGGGGCAGATGAGCGGATATACTGTATATTTACGGGCTGAGTGTGTCGAGGTCGGGATAGTGCAGTGTGAGACAGACAGTGTCGTGGCCTGTGGCCAAATATTATAATTTCTGTTTTTTTTTTCATTGAGAGTCAGACAGGTTTTGACATTGTGTAGACAGGTAGAGGTTGGCATCTTAGAGTATATATATGAATAGAGAAGACACCCGAGTTCTCCTTCCATCCACTTGCATTGAGTTGCTCAAAAGCGCATGAGGCGGATTCACTCCTCCTTCCGGGTAGGAACAGAGTGCATTCTGGGACGGATTGCAATGGTGAGTGGCCCCAAACACATGAACGCGCTGCCGTTGAACGCGCACGCGCGTCGTCCGTCGTGAACGTGTACAATGATAGTCAACGGACAGCGCGTTCATGTGTTTGGGGCCAGGCTGCAATACCTTCATTCGGCCACTATGTCCATTTCGCCTCAGGGTTTCCTCTGGGTGCCATCTCTATTCATATATACTCTAAGGTTGGCATATGTCACGGGCCAGGCCAGCACGTGTCCTGTAGAGCGTCGCAGTCCCGCCCCCTACCACCAGGGCCCAGTAAATGATTCTCCGTTCATTTTCCTCATAGACATTTCAAAAAGTATTTTTAATTAAACCAGCCAACTCTTGTCGTTACAAATTATGACAACAAACACAAATTTTTGGGCCGAAAAATTATTAGACACTTTTTTGTGTTGTTTTTCTTCTTTGTAATTATCTGTTTGGTCCAAAATGTTGTGTTTGTTGTCATGATTTGTCACGAATCGAGTTGGCTTTGTCCGCGACGTAACCGTCTTTAAATAAATACTTTTTGAAATGTCTAGATGGGAAAAATGCATTGGGAACTGTTTCCTGGGCCTGGCGTCGTCATGACAGGGGGCGGGACAGCGTCGCTCTATAGACACAATGGTTGAAAGAGTTTAAAATGTTTATTTGTATTTATTGACACTGAAGTTGCATTGATTGGTCTGTTTGTCACCTGTCTCTCCTCTGCAGTGCTGGCACGCCTCTCTAGACTGGAGGGTGCCAAGTACTGTAGAGGAGGAGGGGTGTTTGTTCCTGTCTGTATTATGTTTGGTCTTTGTCCCATTCTGACCTGAGATCAGATTCTATAAACGTCTTCTACATCCTGACAGTTTTCTGATAAAGCTATGTTTCTATGACAGTCGTTCGATTCAATTTTTCAAAAATAGCAGACCTACAAGCTCGTATCGCGCCACTCGGTGGCGCGATATGAGCTTGTAGATCTGCTATTTTTCAATAGCTAAAGCATAACATGATGCTAACACCAAAATGGGTTCCCGTTCAGAATGGGTTATGTTATTATACTAAATGCATTAGAAAACAAAAAACATTCAAAAACGAATGTATATCCGCTTTCTGTCATTTATATTTCCATTTCCACAACAATAAACAGGAAAACATGGCATATTTTGGACATAGTTCGAATGGTGATTAATCATGATTAAATTAATTTTGAAGCTGTGATTAATCTGATTAAAATTTGTAATCATTTGACAGCCCTAGTTATTATGTTATTAGGCCCTGTGAATTAATTGGGCCTTTGAAATATGTTTGAGTGTACAGTATATTCCTCTAAAGTACAGTAGTGTGGAAGATTACTCGTAGGCCTTATAGTCGGCTGTGTGGTTGAGTCAATTGATTGCCACTTGCTGATTAGGGGATGGTTTGCCCCACCTGTATAAAAGCAGGATTGCTGCAGGTGGAGGCAGTTCAGTATTACCTGAGGCTAGGAGAGACATCAAGGAGAGCTGCAAGCCAGGACCTCATCCAAGGATAAATAGCCTGTAACAGTCTCTCAAGAGCTGTTTTGTTTTCTTAAAGTTTAGCCAGCAGGTGTATTTTGTTTCCTATTTTTTTAATGTTATTTTGGCCAGTATTTATTACTTATTTTTCTATTGTCTCACGGACTTGAACTGCACTTTGGAGGTAAATAAAATTCCTGAAATGTACTTGTGGACCTGTCTACTCCCTGGAACCTCCGGCCAAACGGCCAGCATTATCACAGTATAGCTAGTTGTGATGGGTAGATGCATTTAGACATCATCACCATAGCAATGAAATTAAATATTGTGTTTATCAAAGATTGAGCCTAAAGGCAGAATATAACAGAACCTAAGATACCTAAGATAGAGCCTTGAGGGACCCTGCATGTTAGGGGGGCCTTAGGCATGTAGAACTCCCCCAGGTGAACGGAGAAAGTCCTATCCTATCGGAAGTTATGACTCTAATTGAGTCATACTTGTAAAATGTTTAGTATATATTCCTTTTTTGGGTTTTTTTTTAACTAAAGTGTTACCGTATTCTTTTAGAAAAGTCTCCTGTGGACATGTGGTGAAATGTAGCATTTGTGCTAACACACTGTAAGCTATATGCATGTACGAATTTTACTTGTGCAATAAGCAATGTGATTGTGATGTCCATATCAAATAAACAATAATAATAATAATAATAATAATATGTGACCAGTGCCAGTGATTTAATATACAAGGGGGCCATGGT
>NC_139700.1:51380284-51464809 GCF_964188405.1 Protomyctophum parallelum
TAATGATATTCGTTTCAACTGTCAGCTGGTGTCCCACATGGAGATCTGTGTATGTGCCTGTGTGTGTGTGTGTGTGTGTGTGTGTGTGCGTGTGTGTGTGTGTGTGTGTGTGCGTGTGCGTGTGTGAGACTGCAAACTGAAAAGTGTACTTTAGCAATCAATTCGGCCCACTGGCAGAGCCTGATTGGTTGAGCCTCAATTGGCTGGAAGGCAGAGGCTGGAAATTGCACAGGTGAAAGGAGTTGGCCTCATTAGGCCCACTGACTGGCAGAGCCCATGACCATGCAGAGCCTTTTGTGGTGGTTCTGGAGAACCGTGGGTCCGACCGACTCGATACCTGGCACTGCACTCCCTGTGGGGGTGTGGAACGCGTGTGTCGAATGTGAAGTCGGTGGGTCAAACGGTTCTCGAGTTACGTGCATTACAGCCGTACACACGTACGCACGCACTTATGCAGAGACAAAAGGCTAGAGATGTATCATTTCTATGGTTGGGTGCAGCTTCCAGTGGCCAACACAGTGAATCAGAGTGCGTTCCATACATAGGCCCATAAATATATTATACACAGGCAGGCACATTCAACCTGGCGTCCTTATTTTCAACATGTCAGTGTATTTTTGTAATTTAAATGTAAATTAAGTTAAAAAAAAGAGAAAAGAGCTTGTAATGAATGTACAGCTTGTACAACCCTGCTTAATGTTTAACTCATTTAGACCTGAGGACGATTCTCCAAATGCCTTCTAAATCAGTTTTCTGGAAAAAAAATATATATAATTAGCCGCCGACCCCCATCTTAAAATATGTTGTTCCAGGGCCCAGAATCAAAGATTTGAGTTTAAAACGTTCACTCTGAAAGAATATATATTCAAAGATTTGCGCCACATTGTCACGATTTCTTGTGTAGATCTGCTATTTTTCAACAGCTAAAAGCATAAAACACAATGCTTAAAACATGCAACAAAAGGGGGTTCCCGGCCAAAATGCGTTAAGCAGGGGGTTGTATCAGGTGATATGGTGGTGGGCCTTGGGGGGGGGGGGGTTGTATCAGGTGAGGTGATGGTGGTGGGCCTTGGGGGGGGTTGTATCAGGTGATGTTGGTGGGCCTGGGGGGGGTCTGCCTGCCGTCATGGCTGTACTGAAGTCATGTAAATGTAAATCACCTTGGCTTCCTCCATGCGTTCCCCTTTGTGTCCTGGTCACTAATGCGTACATGCTCTGTTATTGATCTAACAGTGCTGTGCTTTGCACCAATTCAATGCATTTTATAATGAAACGCTCTCTGTGTGTCTCTCTTTGTCGCTCTTTGTGTCCGTCTCTGTGTCTCTCTCTCTCTCTCCCATCCCTGCCATCTATCACCGCACGCACGCACGCACACGCGCACACACGCACGCACAAACACACAGAGGCTAACCGTCTGTGTACAGGTATGTGTGTGTGTATGTATGCATGTCATGTGTATGTGCGTGTGAGTTTGTGTATAGTGTCCCAGAACCACGTTGGAGCCAAGTGTCAAGTGTAAAAGTGATGCCTTTTGACATCTGTGATTTATTTATTTGACCTGACTATAACTCATGTCACCATCTTGACTATAACTCATGTCACCATCTTGACTATAAGTATAACTCATGTCACCATCTTGACTATAACCAGGGCTTAAAGTTCTCCGTCCTGGCGACTGTTTCCAGTCCTGAGGATCTCATAGGGGTCATTTAATGAGCTCAGTGCAGATTTGCAAAAACACATTTTCAGTCTTGGGATTGTTTTTGGCTTTAAGCCCTGACTATAACTCATGTCACCATCCCAGTATGGCCTCGGAAACCCAGACGTTTTTATTTCACCTGCAGAGTCCACTTCAATTCGGCATAGAGTAGTAGAGCAAGCGTCGATCGCTCTCTGCAGATTTCTGATCGTCTGCACCTTTGTTAAATTGACGCACACATGCACACGGTGGCGGCGGTGGCTCAGGGGTAGAGTGCCTGGATGGTAACCGTAAGGTTGCCAGTTCGAACCCGGGCTCCCCCAGAGTTACTGACGAAGTGTCCTTGAGCAAGACACTGAACCCCTAATTGCTCCTGATGTGCTAGTTGGTGCCTTGCATGGTCTCCGCTGCCATCGTTGTATGAATGTGTGTGTGAATGGGTGAATGTAATGCACAATCTCTGTAAAGCGCCTTGGATAAAGGCGCTATATAAATGCACCATTTACCATTTACCACCCATACACACACACACACACACACACACACTAGGGCATTAACGACTTGAGATTTTTCCCAGTCGACTTGTCAGACAGTAAAGTTGAAGTCGTATCGATTTATCGTTTCTGGCGGCGGGGGGGGGACGCGCGGGGGGGATTTAACAGGGGCGGGTGGAGCTGCCGCGCGCTCAAATACGGAGCATGTCAAACAAAGCACTGCGCATTCAGTGGCCTCTCCAATATGACACAGTCACAGTGCATGTATCATCTATATCAGAGGTTCCCAAACACCGGTGCCGGTCCGCGGGACACGTGGCACTGGTACGCAAGAGGGGAATTCTAAGTTTTGCGTCGTTTAAAAATGTCCAATCTTTGTATCTTAAGCAGCAGCAGCTGTAGGCTATTTTGTGACGATCGCGTTAATGAAACCAAACGCTACACGCGGTTCCGGTACAGGATTATTATTTCATGTGAATCATGTCAAAATGAAAAGATGATGTTATCCAGGTAAAGTAGTGGTATTGGCACACAGCGCAGCAGCAGCACCGAGAACACAATAAGAGATATAACATTATTATTCTCCTCCTCCTCCTCCTCCTCCTCCACAACTCGATAACGTTCTCATGTTAGTTTGTTACTCATTTTCTGATTTTCCGGAGACGGAGAGGTTCATGTGCCCTGCGTGTAAAGCTTAGCCAGAAACAGACAGTCATTGCGTCAGCATGAATGTAGCCTCGGGAACACAGACGTTATATTTCCAGCACGGAGGTGATGAGGGGGATATCGTTTGGGGGTAACGTTTGCGTGCTTCTATCTGTTACTTCTCTGACACAGCGCAGTTCAAACAGACTTCAGCCAGTCTCAATAGTGGGACACCGCGCGCTGAGAGCCACATAGCCTACACAGCTGCATTTGGTTTTTAATTAAGGGCGCGTTCTGAATGCAATGAAAAAAGGAAAAAAAAAAAAAAAAAAGCTCAACTTTCGACTCGCGCTGCTGCGAGTCGACTCGTGATAATTTATCGATAAATCGATAAATCGATTTTTTGATGAATGCCCTAACACACACACACACACACACACACACTCCTCTCTCTCTCTGTCGCTCCAATGAATTAGTCTCACGTCGCGCAGCTGTGTCTAGATTCTCCCAGCGGATTCTGCCGGGATCTGCCTATGCCATAGAAAGCATAGGTGGACCCCCCCAGGCTATACCATCCCAGTGTCCTTGTGGTCAGAGTGTTCACCCTGAGATTGGGCTTTGATCACTATAGGTCGGATAATACCAAAAACTTAAAAAACGTGACCGATTGCATCCCTCCTTGGCACTCAGTCATCATGAAGAGTTGAATGAACTGAACGTACTGTATTTCTGATTGATGAACGTTATTGTGAACACGTTAATTTCTGCCATGTCTCTCTCTCTCTCTCTCTCTCTCTCTCTCACAGTATAACTATGTTCAAGAGTGTGCCAGATTTCCCTAGGGCCTTCCAGGGCGAAAACCCGGCTAAACCACACCCTACAGGCTTTAATCCATTCTGCGCGGGAACCCCTTTTGGTGTTAGCATTATGTTATGCTTTAGCAGATATAATAGCAGATCTACGAGCTTGTAGTTCTGCTATTTTTGAAAAAAATCAATAATCAGTAATCAGTAATAATAATCTCCATGGTTCCTTGTCGTCCCTCCACAGAACTGGACCCTCGGTACTTCTGGAAGTGGACGGCCTTCGAGGACTACGTTCTGTTCTGCCTGGGCTTCACGGTGGCCGCGGCACTGCTCACCATGCTGCTGCTGGACTCGGCGCTGTTCGTGGAGGCGCTGGGCTCTACGGCCGTGCTGTTTGAGGCCATGCTGGGCCTGCCGCAGCTTCTGCAGAACCTACAGAACCGCTCCACCAGAGGCATGAGGTACGGCACCCACCAGAACCTTAGATAGTAGACAGAGTTATGGTACCGACCAGAACCTTAGATATATAGACAGTTACGCAAACTGCGTTGACTTCACATGGGGCTTCAGTCCAATGGAGGCTCTCCTACATAGACTTCTATTGGTCACTTCATGGGGCTTCAGTCCAATGGAGGCTCTCCTACATAGACTTCTATTGGTCACTTCATGGGGCTTTCAGTCCAATGGAGGCTCTCCTACATAGACTTCTATTGTCTTCAGTCCAATGGAGGCTCTCCTACATAGACTTCTATTGGTCACTTCATGGGGCTTCAGTCCAATGGAGGCTCTCCTACATAGACTCCTATTGGTCACTTCATGGGGCTTCAGTCCAATGGAGGCTCTCCTACATAGACTTCTATTGGTCACTTCATGGGGCTTCAGTCCAATGGAGGCTCTCCTACATAGACTCCTATTGGTCACTTCATGGGGCTTCAGTCCAATGGAGGCTCTCCTACATAGACTTATATTGGTCACTTCATGGGGCTTCAGTCCCAATGGAGGCTCTCCTACATAGACTACTATTGGTCACTTCATGGGGCTTCAGTCCAATGGAGGCTCTCCTACATAGACTTCCATTGAGAGTGGGGTCAAACCAACTGGGACAAGCCCTGGACCGAAAGTATAGGCAGGAATTGTATTAAGAGTGTCTGCTGAATGTGTCTGCCTATAACTTGTAGATTGTAGTCTGTCAGTGCTCAGCTCAGTATTCATATTATATATAACTTGTAGATTGTAGTCTGTCAGTGCTCAGCTCAGTATTCATATTGTATAGCCTCGGAAACACAGACGTTTTTATTTCCAGGGAGCGTAGCGCAAAGGTCGCTCACTGTCTGCTGATTTCTGATCGTCTGCACCTTTGTTAAATTGACACACACCCGTACACATGTACACACACACACACACACACACACACACACACACACACACACACACACACACACACACACACACACACACACACACACACACACACACACACACACACACACACACACATAGGATGAACCAGACCCAGAGACACTCACAGACTAAGTTATTTGCGGCCAAACGCGATGTGATTGGGTGGGAGAAGGATGCTGTTGTCATAATGATGTCACATGATCGCCGTGAGGGTGAATCCATTACGGCGTGAATCGTGACATTGATTGTGTTCATAAAAGAGATGAATTATGACGCTATGTGCTTAAACCGCGCTGGTGGCGCATAATTTAGGTCATAAAAGTGTGTGTGTGTGTGTGTGTGTGTGTGTGTGTGTGTGTGTGTGTGTGTGTGTGTGTGTGTGTGTGTGTGTGTGTGTGTGTGTGTGTGCACACGTGTGTGTGTGTGTGCCTGGGATGCCACCGTAGAGAAGCTGATAGCACATTATTATATAATTATTGTTCATTCTGTCTCTCTCTCTCTCTCTCTCTCTCTCTCTCTCTCTCTCTCTCTGGGATCTACGAGGCTTTAAACAAGGAGGAGAATTACTGCCTGACACCTTTGGAACTGTCTGGCATTTCCGCTGCATCAGGCTGGCCAGACTCAGGCTGCAGAGTGGGGAGGGAGCAGGGGGGCTGTATAACTTAAAATAATAGCTTCTTTTTTGTGGCTTTCGCCTTCATTTTTATATTTTTTTTATGGAGGGACAGACAGTATAGGCTGACGCCGCTGACAGGGAATGGGGAGAGAGATGATTGGGGGGGGGGAGGGGTGACATGCAGTAAAGGCCGTCGGGATCGGGAGTCGAACCCATGGCACACTGCCTGCCAGACTGGATTACCTGCAGCCAAGGTGCCTGGACCGCTGAGCCCATTTTCAGATCGCGGTCCACAACCAAATGGTCTGTCCTTGACATGAGAAGGTTCAGAGGCGTGCACAGACAGACATTTAGAGGGGCAGGCGGTGCTCAAGTGGAAAAAAAGGGCACCTTGTGCAGCGCGTGGAACCGGCCCGGTTGCCTTAATAGTGTGAGATGTATAGATGTTGGGGCATAAATAATGCTCTATAGCACCCCCTAGTGTCTATCTGTGCACGCCACTGAGAAGGTTGAAGAACCTCCGCCTAGCGGACGATGTTCACGCTGTGGCTCTGCTGTTTCCCCCCCCGTGGAGGTCATGTAAAGGTCAGCGTGGTGTTTAAATGATGGCTGGCTCTGGTAGAGTGGCTCAGGGTCCTCCTACTAATTATGATCATTATTGCCTCATTATACCGCTCCTGTTCCCTGAGGTGGGACCATAAAAAACAAGACCCGTGCGTGCATGTGTGCATGTGTGCGTACTTGCGTGTGTGCGTGCGTGGACAAGTACTCTACCCTGTAGTACTTGACTCAAAGTGTAATAGATACTCCTGCTCAAATATTACTCAATAACAACGTGAACGGTGCTCCGTCAAACCTGTATACTTGAGTTAAAGTACTGGAGTTCTTGCTTTAAAAAATACTCAAGTATCCAAAGATTTAGCAGAAATGTCCCGAAATATATCAATAATACTAGTGGAAATAGCACGTCTACAAGGTCACAGAGCATCGCATCAAAGGTAATTACAGTATGTCTTTGGGGTGAAAGTCATAAGTATCCAGAAAGTGAAATATTCAACTAAAATACAGATACTCAAAATAATGTATAGGCCTACATTATTAGGGGTGGGCAACTTTGATGATGGAGAGGGCCACTATAGTTCCACACTCACTCCAGAGGGGCCACAGTGCATATTACTGTCATAGCAAAAAATAGCCGATCTCAAAACTATCAGGTAGGAGGCGTGACGTGTCACGAGGCGTGACGGACCGACGGCCATATATGGTGTCGTGACGGATGGACGGATGATGGACTGACCGGTTTAGCAGGTTTTCATACTAATCTGCGACATGCAGTCGCAATGATAAAAAAAAAATCTAATAATTTCAATTTCAAAGTGGTTGAATCGTTTAATTGAATATTTTTTGCAGCAAAAGTAAAACTTCTGAGCATCCATTTCAAGAAGAGGACAAGTCAAAGTTATTTACAAAACAAGGTCAGGTTGTGATCAGGACCAGGATTACGTGTGAATATTCCTCAGAAAAGTAAACCTTTTGCTATTTCCGCCTATAATAAGACCTTATATAAAAGAGTGTTGATTCACAATAGAACCAAATGTTGGCATCCTGGCTGCTTTGAGATGTAGGGATACTACTTGTACACCGTCTATGCAAGTATGATGTAAACACAAATGGACCGGTATCAGTCAACAGGCCCGTCTAGAGTTTAAATGGACAGGTATCAGTCAACAGGCCCGTCTAGAGTTTGAATGGACAGGTATCAGTCAACAGGCCCGTCTAGAGTTTGAATGGACAGGTATCAGTCAACAGGCCCGTCTAGAGTTTGAATGGACAGGTATCAGTCAACAGGCCCGTCTAGAGTTTGAATAGACAGGTATCAGTCAACAGGCCTGTCTAGAGTTTAAATGGACAGGTATCAGTCAACAGGCCCGTCTAGAGTTTAAATGGACCGGTATCAGTCAAAAGGGAGACATCGAAGAGGAAGGACAGGTGGGGAAGGATCGATATGTGGAATGTCAGAACCGGTCCATATATGCAGATCCAGGTGATGATCCAGTCTTCTCCATGTATGGCTATCCAGGGTTAGGGTCAGTGTTCTGGTCTCCATATATGTGACCAGTGCCAGTATTTTCAACCACAAGTCGGCACTAATGAAACTTCACAATAGATCAAAATACAATTATTATTATTTTTTGGTGGTTTTCATATATAGCCCTAGTTTCTATCGTGATCAATTTACCATATTAGGGATGTCAGCACGCATCGACATCCTTGATTGGGTCAAACCAAACCATCGGATCCACGGATTGGCCAAACCGTGCGTGACATTTGTGCAGATTCTGAAACAATATAAGTGAAGACAGAGAACTTTCCATGCTTTTACACAGCAGGACTAACCAATAGGATACCATCTGTCAATAAGACTTATTCTATACTGAGTAATGTTACGCTGGGCGGAGCGTCTGAGAGGACCAGAAACAGCCAAACAAAGAGCGGTGACAGTGAGACACTGTGTGTACTCCTTCGGACGAGACCCCCGCGTCGACGAGAAGAAGATTGATGTGAACGTCTTCAACACAAAGTCTTTGATCTGGAGGAAGTTGACCCCAGCAGTGACACCTGGAAGAAAACGTCACCTTGAGGAGGTTCCCTCAAGGCGCCACGGCCACACAGCTGTTCTGATTGAAGACACCGTCTACCTCTGGGGAGGTTATCCTTATGACAATGTTCTTTATGCATTTGATGTCGACGCCCACAGATGGTTCAAACCACAGGTTTCTGGGACCCTTCCAGAGGGGAGGTACGACCACTCAGCCTGTGTTTTGGGGAAGGCCATGTATAGTCATGGAGGATTAACCCAGACTAGATACACTAATGACATGTACAAGTTGGACACCAGCACAATGGTCTGGACTTTGATTAACACCAGAGGAACTTCACCTCCTGCTTCATTACGTCACTCTGCTACCATCATCGGCACAAAGATGTTTGTATTTGGAGGCTGTTGGAGTAAGTACTATCAGTGCTACAACACCATCACAGTGTTTGACACAGAGACCAACCACTGGCTGGACACACCTTCTTCTACACAGCTTTGTCCAGAAGAACGAGAGGATCATTCAGCCTTTACCTACAACGGAGAGCTGTACATATGTGGTGGTCGCCGCGGTAACAAGTACTTCAATGATCTGTGGAAATTCAGTACAGAGACCTTCTCCTGGAAGAAGGTTGAGCCCAAGGGGAACCGCCCACATAGGTTGAATAGGATGTGCTGTTGCATGGTGGGAGATCGCGTCATCCTCTTTGGAGGATACACACCATGTGACCTGTATGTCTTAGACTTCAGTCCGAGCCTCAAGACATTATGTAAGCTAGCGGTTATTCAGTACGGTCTGGAGCAGTCTGGACTCCCACACAACATCAAATGGGAACTGGCAGCAGAATTTCATGGAAAGCGACAGCACAGAACTGCCAGAACTGCAAAAAAGAAGTGGTATAGAAGAAGATAATAAATCAGTAAAAAAAACAATAGTGGCCTTTTCCTTTCGGGCGTGGCCCCCTAACAACACTGACATGTGGGACCAATAAAAAGGAGGAAAATAAAAACAGCAAGCCAATCAAAAGACAGTTTCGCTGAGCCGTCCAACGGTTGGCCGAGCTGTTCACAGACAGACAGACAGACGGAGGGACAGACAGGAGCCAAAACGTTATCTGTCGACTACGATTTTTTTTTTTAAACCTATTTCGGTTGGAGAAAGGGCCTTTCTGTCCGGAGTTTGCATGTTCTCCCCTGGGTTTTTTGTGAGGTACCCTCACAAAATAGGGTTGTGAGGTACCCTCACAAAAAACATGCAGTAATCCTGGTCACTAAACTCCTCCTGGCCAGCCGGGGCGCCTGATGGAGGGGAAAGGAACTGGTTGGAATAACGTGTTCCTTCCACGCGCTACGTCCAACCAGGACCACAGATAGACGGAGGGACAGACAGGAGCCAAAACGTTATCTGTCGACTACGATTTCTTTTACCAGCTGCAAGCTGGTCAATATTAGCTTGTGAAATTCCCGACAGGAGATCATTTTCTGCTGAGCCTGCTCTGTCACCAGTTGGCAACACTGGTTGCCAAGCCTGCATATCTCCAGCCTAACGTGGATTCATTCACAGTTGCTCGCCTGGTTTGGTTTTTGGAGGCTGCTTAGCTTATTTCTGTCACGACAGTTGCCACCACTGGCAACAACCCATAACATCCCATCGTCTGCACGGCATGGCTAGTCGAGCAGTTCTGATTGGCTGCCTCGTCTCCAGCCATGTTGCCTCAGAATTCTTTAGGGTCACTAATTTGAGCAGCGGAGCGCAGCTAAAAAGTGGCATAACGTCAGCAGCAGACCCACAGATAATAATAATGCAGTTGGTAATTCATTGATTTAATCAATGTGGGCTTGTTTAATTTTTTTTTTTTTTTTGGGCCGACTTGGACCTATAGTTTTAGACCACGACGGAGGGCTGCCGTCTCCAGAGAACTTGAGCCACGGGAGAGACCACAGAGTGTGGAACGTTGCGATGTTTGTTTGATTGATTGATTGATTGATTGATTGAATACTTTATTGAAAAATATATTTTCAAAAGGATAAAGTCACAAGAAAGCCGTTAGGCTTGTTTCCATTGTGGTCCTCTTGGGGAAAGGGGAAGAGGAGCAACAGACAATAACAGACAATACAGACAACAAAGGGGAAGGGGAGCAACAGACAATAACAGACAATACAGACAAAAACAGGAGGCAAAAAACAAACATAAAACAAAAACACAAAAACAGGACAAAATTCATAAAAACTGACCAATAAAACTGGATTTATTTTCTTTTTTTCCCCATTTGTGCCATTTATCTATTCTACACTATAAAAGTCAGTATACTAAAATAAAAATTAGGACATGTTTTCGGCCAACCATCTTTTTAATGTGGATTTAAACATTTCAAAGGAACTGATCACCATCACTAGAGACGACTCAGCCCCGTTGGAGTCAGGAACAAAGTGAACTTCTAGATCTACTAAGGGTCCATTTGGAACGCTGAGGGCCACACACACACACACACACACACACACACACACACACACACACACACACACACACACACACACACACACACACACGTGCGCACACACACGAACAAGCTGTAAACAGAGGGAGCTTATAGCTCACATGCATGCTGCCACCCGACGCAGTGAATAATCCCATCACGCAACACGCATAAGGTCGTAATTAGCAGTTGTTGAGGACCAGCATGGAGAATACAAAGCATAGTAATTATACTGCATGGAATGAAGATGTGATTCTATATTTCTTTGGTTGCGTTTGGGAGGAATGAGGAATGAGGTTCGACACTCGACACGTATAAGAATGGATATTGAATCATGCAGGCCTGTTGCTGTATATATAGAAACTAACTCCTGTGATGAGTGATGACAGAGTGGTGTGCAGAAGGTGACACACAGGCTCAGTTAATGACTAGAGAATACAGTATAATGACTAGAGAATACAGTATAATGACTAGAGAATACAGTATAATGACTAGAGAATACAGTATAATGACTAGAGTAATGACTAGAGAATACAGTATAATGACTAGAGAATACAGTATAATGACTAGAGAATACAGTATAATGACTAGATAATACAGTATAATGACTAGAGAATACAGTATAATGACTAGAGAATACAGTATAATGACTAGAGAATACAGTATAATGACTAGAGAATACAGTATAATGACTAGAGAATACAGTATAATGACTAGAGAATACAGTATAATGACTAGAGAATACAGTATAATGACTAGAGAATACAGTATAATGACTAGAGAATACAGTATAATGACTAGAGAATACAGGATAATGACTAGAGAATACAGTATAATGACTAGAGAATACAGTATAATGACTAGAGAATACAGTATAATGACTAGAGAATACAGTATAATGACTAGAGAATACAGTATAATGACTAGAGAATACAGTATAATGACTAGAGAATACAGTATAATGACTAGAGAATACAGTATAATGACTAGAGAATACGGTATAATGACTAGAGAATACAGTATAATGACTAGAGAATACAGTATAATGACTAGAGAATACAGTATAATGACTAGAGAATACAGTATAATGACTAGAGAATACAGTATAATGACTAGAGAATACGGTATAATGACTAGAGAATACGGTATAATGACTAGAGAATACAGTATAATGACTAGAGAATACAGTATAATGACTAGAGAATACAGTATAATGACTAGAGAATACAGTATAATGACTAGAGAATACAGTATAATGACTAGAGAATACAGTATAATGACTAGAGAATACAGTATAATGACTAGAGAATACAGTATAATGACTAGAGAATACAGTATAATGACTAGAGAATACAGTATAATGACTAGAGAATACAATATAATGACTAGAGAATACAGTATAATGACTAGAGAATACAGTATAATGACTAGAGAATACAGTATAATGACTAGAGAATACAGTATAATGACTAGAGAATACAGTATAATGACTAGAGAATACAGTATAATGACTAGAGAATACAGTATAATGACTAGAGAATACAGTATAATGACTAGAGAATACAGTATAATGACTAGAGAATACAGTATAATGACTAGAGAATACAATATAATGACTAGAGAATACAGTATAATGACTAGAGAATACAGTATAATGACTAGAGAATACAGTATAATGACTAGAGAATATAGTATAATGACTAGAGAATACAGTATAATGACTAGAGAATACAGTATAATGACTAGAGAATACAGTATAATGACTAGAGAATACAGTATAATGACTAGAGAATACAGTATAATGACTAGAGAATACAGTATAATGACTAGAGAATACAGTATAATGACTAGAGAATACAATATAATGACTAGAGAATACAGTATAATGACTAGAGAATACAGTATAATGACTAGAGAATACAGTATAATGACTAGAGAATACAGTATAATGACTAGAGAATACAGTATAATGACTAGAGAATACAGTATAATGACTAGAGAATACAGTATAATGACTAGAGAATACAGTATAATGACTAGAGAATACAGTATAATGACTAGAGAATACAGTATAATGACTAGAGAATACAGTATAATGACTAGAGAATACAGTATAATGACTAGAGAATACAGTATAATGACTAGAGAATACAATATAATGACTAGAGAATACAGTATAATGACTAGAGAATACAGTATAATGACTAGAGAATACAGTATAATGACTAGAGAATACAGTATAATGACTAGAGAATACAGTATAATGACTAGAGAATACAGTATAATGACTAGAGAATACAGTATAATGACTAGAGAATACAATATAATGACTAGAGAATACAGTATAATGACTAGAGAATACAGTATAATGACTAGAGAATACAGTATAATGACTAGAGAATACAGTATAATGACTAGAGAATACAGTATAATGACTAGAGGATACAGTATAATGACTAGAGAATACAGTATAAACAGCACCTCTCTCAGAGACACTATATATGCACTCCCTCCTTCCTGTATTCGCAATTCCGCACGGCATCTCTGGTTTTATCGCCTTAAGCCATTCTGGGCGGGAACCCCTTTTGGTTTTAGCATCGTGTTATGCTTCAGCTATTGAAAAATAGCAGATCTACAAGCTCTTGAGCTGGGTCCTGAGGTGGGACCATAAAAACAAGACCCGTGCGTGCGTGCGTGGGCAAGTACTCTACCCTGTAGTACTTGACTCAAAGTGTAGAATATAAATACTCCTGATCAAATATTACTCAATAACAACGTGAACGTTGCTCCGTCAAACCTGTACTTGAGTTAAAGTACTGGAGTAATTGCTCCAGTGCGTGCGTGCATGCGTGCGTGCGTGCGTGCATGCATTTTTGCTTGCGTGCATGCTTCCGTGCTTCCGTGCGTGCGTGCATGCGTGAGTGCGTGCGCAGCTATATTGGACATCAGGTCAAACTGGAACAATACAATACAAATACAAGGCTTTACTCAATAAGGGACTGATTGTTATTCATCAAAGGTTGGTATGGTGCAAAAAAGGGGGGGGTCATTAAACTATTTTTTGAGCCTGAGGGGGGGATATGTTTATTTTTATTTTGGCTTGGGGGAGGTTGTACAACTTTATTTTGTTTAATTTTGTATTTAAAAAATGTTTTGATTATTTTGTTTTTCATAGTGTTTCACTTTCACTCATATCTATCTATATAAAGTTTACCCTGTGTGGCGAGTGTACTTGGTATCTTCCATGTGTGCGCAACTGCGCATACAAATAGAACAGATCTACAAGCTAACAACGTGTTGCTTGGTGACACGTTGTCAGCTTGTAGATCTGTTCTACCACCAAAGGTCCCTCCCCCGGTCCGCTGATGTAGTTTGCCCCGTCTGACTTGTAGCAAGTAACTTCAAAACAGCGCGGGACAGATTGATTCTGCGTTCATAACATTTCCAGTAGAAAAAGTGAAAAATGTTTCAAGCTATGAACCGCAATGTTTGAATTGTGGGCCAGCAGCAAGAGCCAAGAGCTAGTGTTGTCGGTCAGAGAGGAGGAAGGAGAGGAGCAGCAGGTTGACAGCACCGCTGTTGAGGTTGCGGTGGTGTGAGGTGTCTCGGTGAAACCCAGCTCTGGAAATATCCTCTTTAGTGAAACTGTGGGTGCTACCCCCATCTAATAGGCACCTGGCTACTTGGCTTTGCGTTGGTGCATCTATCCTTAATGGTAGCTGTCTGCAGTAATACTATTGTCAGAGTTGCTTGCTACACTACTAACTGCATCTGTAACACTGTGGTCAGCCTGTCTGTCGTTGCCGTGGTCGGCGCGTCTATCATGCGCTGTATATTGACTGGCTGTTTGATTGCAAACTTTTTTGTGGTGTCTGCTCTTCAGAGTGAATGCCCTGCGTTCTACAATTACGCGCGACATGCAGCCTGCCTAGCATTTTAATGGCATTGTCATAATTCTGGTCTGATAAAGCCAATCCCGCAACTACATAGCCGCTCTGCAACTTAAGAATACTCACTTTAAATATGTGAATTTATCAGACTTACTGAGACTCGTGTTTTTGTCTATTGCTGTCTCAAATTGACTCCAAAAGCTTTGCCATTGACTCACATCTCCAGTGAACTTCTCCATGGTCAGTTTAGGCAGTTTGACGGTAGATCTATAAGCATGCAGCTGTCATGTGCATCTTTGCGCACTCGCATTGCAATGGTGGATTGTTGGTGTGTGCGTCACAGTAGCCTACTTGTGTTTTGTCCGCGGTGCCATGTACTTTTGTCTGTGTATGTGGTTGTAATAGATTAAAGAAAGAGTTACACTATTCGGTGGTGCCTGGCTGGCTAAATGAGCCGAGCAGGCAGTTGAACGTTGGTGTTGCGCAAATTGTGCTTTTCTCTGTGGAGTATGACGCTGTAGTATTATGGTATGCGACTGCGTGACATATTTATTTAGCATTCATTCATTTTCATCATCCTGGGCTTGGGCACAGAGGCGAGGGGTGCCCACTGCCTTGGCAGCTTGGCTATAGAATGACTTTACGCACGAGGCTCACCTCAAAAATTGCTGCCAATCTAAGCTCACAAATTTGTGTCGCGTCATCAGCGTGTTGTTGTGAGCTTGTAGGTGCTGTATTAAAATCTTTAGTTGGAAGAATGCAATGGCATAGGCTATCATCAGTGTTGAGTGTTGACCATAATGTAATGACGGATATGGAACCAAATGAACCCCAGACGGCCGCCGCCTAATAAACGATCAGCGCTTACTTTATTCTGCTATACTGTTGGTGTGAATATAAAATAAATATAGTCTATGGTGTTTGGATGGGGGGGGGGGGGGGGGGGGGGGGGGTCATATATATTCTTACAGTCCCTGAGGGGGGGTCCCAAAAAAATATTTGGAGGCTGGGGGGGGGATGAGGAAAAATAAAAAAATGAAATCACATCTGCACCACCCCCCCCTGGTGGATAAATAACGATCAGTCCCTAAGGAGATGAGATTAATTAGAGAGCATTCATTAGTTTAATTAGTTAGCATTCATTAGTTTGATTAGAGAGCATTAATTAGTTTAATTAGTTAGCATTCATTAGTTTAATTAGTTAGCATTCATTAGTTTAATTAGTTAGCATTCATTAGTTTAATTAGTTAGCATTCATTAGTTTAATTAGTTAGCATTCGTTAGTTTCCCAAACAGTGGGTCAGGTCCCATTCTTATGGGTCTCGTGTAAATATTTAGATTTTGTTTCGTTTCGTATACGTAACAAATAATAATGATAATATTTCAAAAGATTTAAACAAAAATAAATCACAACTTTTCTTCAATTAAAAACAATTTCAACATGTTAAGTATTTCATAACCTCGCCCTAAGGCCTGGGCGACGGCAGACTGCTGGGCGAGCGCTGGCGCTTTGGCATGGGGGATCAACATATACAGTATGGAATGAACTCTATACTGGCCATATATGGAGCGTGTCTTGAGGTGTGACGGAGGCGTGGCGTGTTACGAGGCGTGACGGACCGACGGCCATATATGGTGTCGTGACGCATCGACGTATGGACTGACCGGTTTAGCAGGTTTTCGTACAAATCTGCGACATGCGGTCGCAATAATAAAAAATAATCTAATATTTTCTATTTCAAAGTGGTTGAATCGTTTAATTTAATATTTTTGCAGCAAAAGTAAAACTTCTGAGCATCCATTTCAAGAAGAGGACAAGTCAAAGTTATTTACAAAACAAGGTCAGGTTGTGATCAGGACCAGGATTACATGTGAATATTCCTCAGAAAAGTAAACCTTTTGCTATTTCTGCCTATAATAAGACCTTATATAAAAGAGTGTTGATTCACAATAGAACCAAATGTTGGCATCCTGGCTGCTTTGAGATGTAGGGATACTACTTGTACACCGTCTATGCAAGTATGATGTAAACACAAATGGACCGGTATCAGTCAACAGGCCCGTCTAGAGTTTGAATGGACAGGTATCAGTCAACAGGCCCGTCTAGAGTTTGAATGGACAGGTATCAGTCAACAGGCCCGTCTAGAGTTTGAATGGACAGGTATCAGTCAACAGGCCCGTCTAGAGTTTAAATGGACAGGTATCAGTCAACAGGCCCGTCTAGAGTTTGAGTGGACAGGTATCAGTCAACAGGCCCGTCTAGAGTTTAAATGGACAGGTATCAGTCAACAGGCCCGTCTAGAGTTTGAATGGACAGGTATCAGTCAACAGGCCCGTCTAGAGTTTGAATGGACAGGTATCAGTCAACAGGCCCGTCTAGAGTTTGAATGGACAGGTATCAGTCAACAGGCCCGTCTAGAGTTTGCATGGACAGGTATCAGTCAACAGGCCCGTCTGGAGTTTAAATGGACAGGTATCAGTCAACAGGTCCGTCTAGAGTTTAAATGGACCGGTATCAGTCAACAGGCCCGTCTAGAGTTTAAATGGACAGGTATCAGTCAACAGGCCCGTCTAGAGTTTGAGTGGACAGGTATCAGTCAACAGGCTTGTCCAGAGTTTAAATGGACCGGTATCAGTCAACAGGCCCGTCTAGAGTTTAAATGGACAGGTATCAGTCAACAGGCCCGTCTAGAGTTTAAATGGACGGGTATCAGTCAACAGGCCCGTCTAGAGTTTAAATGGACCGGTATCAGTCAAAAGGGAGACATCGAAGAGGAAGGACGGGTGAGGCAGGATCAATATGTGGAATGTCAGAACCGGTCCATGTATGCACATCTAGGTGATGATCCAGTCTTCTCCATGTATGACTATCCAGGGTTAGGGTCAGTATTCTGGTCTCCATATATGGAGAAGGCCCATATATGGAGCGTGTCAGGAGGTGTGACGGACTGACCGCGTTAAGACGCGGTAGGCACAAGAATTGTCATACAATACCCAATTCCATAGCAACCACATATAGCCCTAGTTGCTATCGTGATCAATTTACCATATTAAGGAGGTCAGCATGCATCGACATCCTTGATTGGTCAAACCAAATCATCGGCTTCACGGATTGGCCAAACTGTGCGTGACGTTTGTGCATCTGAACCAATTTAAGTGAAGACAGAGAACATTCCATGCTTTTAACACAGCAGGACTCGACCAATAGGATACCATCGGTCAAAGTCATAGTGAGTAATGTTACGCTGGGCGGAGCGTCTGAGAGGATCAGAGACAGCCAATCAAAGAGCTGTGACAGTGAGACACTGTGTGTACACTTTTGGAGGACTCCTTAGGACTGACGACGAGAAGAAGATTGATGTGAACGTCTTCAACACAAAGTCTTTGATCTGGAGGAAGTTGACCCCAGCAGTGACACCTGGAAGAGAACGTCACTTTGAGGTTCCCTCAAGGCGCCAAGGCCTCACAGCTGTTCTGATTGAAGACACCGTCTACCTCTGGGGAGGTAATCCTTACGGCAATGTTCTTTATGCATTTGATGTTGACGCCCACAGATGGTTCAAACCACAGGTTTCTGGGACCGTTCCAGAGGGGAGGTACTACCACTCAGCCTGTGTTTTGGGGAAGGGCATGATTATCTATGGAGGATATAAGCAACAATATATGGAGACTAATGACATCTACAAGTTGGACACCACCACAATGGTCTGGACTTTGATTAACACCAGAGGAACTCGGCCTCATGCTACACACAGTCACTCTGCTACCATCCTCGGGACAAAGATGTTTGTATTTGGAGGCTGTAGTGGGGAAAGTCACTACTACTATCAGCCCTACAACACCATCAGAGTGTTTGACACAGAGACCAACCACTGGCTGCAGGACACACCTTCTCCACAGCTTCTTCCAGAAGAACGAGAGGATCATTCAGCCTTTACCCACAATGGAGAGCTGTACATATGTGGTGGTCGCAGCCGTGACAAGTACTTAAATGATCTGTGGAAATTCAGTCCAGAGACGTTCTCCTGGAAGAAGGTTGAGTCCAAGGGGAAAGGCCCATATCCGATGTGTAATATGTGCTGTTGCATGATGGGAGATCGTGTCATCCTCTTTGGACGATACACACCATGTGACCTGTATGTCTTAGACTTCAGTCACAGACCATGTGACCTGTTTGTCTTAGACTTCAGTCCTAGCCTCAAGACATTATGTAAGCTAGCGGTTATTCAGTACCGTCTGGAGCAGTCTGAACTCCCACACAACATCAGGTGGGAACTGGCAGCCATGACTAGAAACTAGCTGCTGATCTCAAGCGAGTGGTTAACCAGGCTATACTAAGATCCCAGGAGTGCATAGAGTGGATCATAATGATTCATACAATCATATAATTGGGAGTTCTAAAGGTCAGAGGTCATGTGACGAATGACTGTGTGCCTGTTCAGTGCTTGACCGTTTCCCATGAGCCTCTAGTCTAACGTATCGGCAAATTTCATGGAAAGCGACAGCACAGAACTGCCAGAACTGCAAAAAAGAAGTGGTAGAAGAAGAAAATAAATCAGTAAAAAACAATAGTGGCCTTTTTCCCTTCAGGCGTGGCCCCCTGACAACACTGACATGTGCAGGGACCAATAAAAAGGAGGAAAATAAAACAGCGAGCCAATCAAAAGACAGTTTCGCCGGGGGCACGGTGGCACAGTTGGTAGTGCTGTCGCCTCACAGGTAGAAGGTCCTGGGTTCGATTCCCTGTCGGGACGCTGTGGACGCTGGCGGCGTGTTTCCTCCTCTGCGTCATCAGTGCCCATACCCGAAGGCGGTGTTGGCGAAAGGGCCTTTCTGTGTGGAGTTTGCATGGTCTCCCCGTGTCCCCTAGGGTAGGTACCCTCACAAAAAACATGCAGTATTCCTGGTCTCTATACTGCCTCCCCCTGGCCAGCCGGGGCGCCTGATGGAGGGGAAAGGAACTGGTTGGAATAACGTGTCCCTTCCACGCGCTTCGTCCAACCAGGGAAACTCCCCCTGTCAGGTGTAAAGGAGCAACTTGGACACTCAGGCATGAAGGAAGCATGAGTTCAAGTCCGTTGCTCTCCCCTTGTCCCCCATATATGGGGACTAGGTTGGTGGAGGGTGTGTAGAGCCTAGGATCACATTAGATGATTGACACAGGGGTGAAAAATGGGTTACAAAATCGTGGGATAAAAAAATATATATATAAAAAAAAAAATACAGTTTCGCTGAGCGCTCCAACGGTGGCCGAGCTGTTCACAGACAGACAGACAGACGGAGGGACAGACAGGAGCCAAAACGTTATCTGTCGACTACGATTTTTTTTACCAGCTGCAAGCTGGTCAATATTAGCTTGTGAAAGTCCCGACAGGAGATCGACAGGAGATCATTTTCTGCTGAGCCTGCTCTGTCACCAGTTGGCAACACTGGTTGCCAAGCCTGCATATTTCCAGCCTAACGTGGATTCATTCACAGTTGCTTGCCTGGTTTGGTTTTTGGAGGCCGCTTAGCTTATTTCTGTCACGACAGTTGCCACCACTGGCAACAACCCATAACATCCCATCGTCTGCACGGCATGGCTAGTCGAGCAGTTCTGATTGGCTGCCTCGTCTCCAGCCATGTTGCCTCAGAATTCTGTAGGGTCACTAATTTGAGCATAACAGCGGAGCGCAGCTAAAAAGTGGCATAACGTCAGCAGCAGACCCACAGATAATAATAATGCAGCTGGTAATTAGTTGATTTAATCAATTTGGGCTTGTTTTTTAAAACCCATTTCATCTGAGTGGCCCCCACAGAGGAGCACAGAGGGGGGAGGGGAAATTAGGGGTTAAGTGTCTTGCTCAGGGACACCTGATTTAAAACCCTGTACCGCAAAAGCAAACACTAGTAGTAGTATTAGGGTTCCGCAGAGAGGGGCATTTTCACCTTCTAATATACAGCCTATATACAGGAGAACCATTCTGCCAGCAGCCAGCTCGCTATAGCATAATGGTCTAATCATTAGCCTATAGCGATCCACACCTCCACATCTTTGAATCCTGCTGCTGCCACTACTTATTCCATAAAAACGTGTGACTAGTTTGTTTTCTTTCTTTCTTTTTTTTTGGCCGAATTTGACCTATAGTTTTAGACCACGACGGAGGGCTGCCGTCTCCAGAGAACTTGAGCCTCGTACGGGAGACACCACAGAGTGTGGAACGTTGTGATGTTTGATTGATTGATTGATTGATTGATTGAATACTTTATTGAAAAATATATTTTCAAAAGGATAAAGTCACAAGAAAGCCGTTAGGCTTGTTTCAATTTACAATTTACAATTTACAATTTAGGCATTTAGCAGACGCTCTTAATCCAGAGCGACTTACATTTAAGCAAGAACAAAAGCATGGGAATACATCACATAAAAGCATTTATCAATATCATGAAACATGCGTAAGCTAAGAAAGTAACAGTGGAATATCTATATAATGAAACTATACATACACTATACATATAAACTATACATATTTACTACTATGCTATACATATGTACTATGGCGTGCTATAACTATATACAATACAATTATAGTGCTGTCTACATAACATGCTATAAGTCTGTGTCAAATGCTATCTAAGCCAACAGAAATGCTATCTAAGGGGTTAGGGTAAGTGCTATCTATGGGCCATGATGGAGTCTGAAAAGGTGGGTTTTCAGGCTACGGCGGAAGATTGGGAGTGATGCTGCAGTTCTGACTGCAATGGGAAGTGCATTCCACAGTTTTGGAGCCAGAAGGGAGAAGAGTTTGGGACGTGTGGAGCGTTGGCCCGGCGTTTTTAGTGAGGGTACTTCCAGCTTCCCTGCGTTGGCTGATCTGAGTGCGCGGGAGGGTTTGTAGGGTTCAATCATACTTGTAAGATATGGGGGAGCCATACCTTTGGTTGCTTTGAATGCCAGCATCAGAGTTTTGTATTCTGTGCGGGCAGCGACCGGGAGCCAGTGGAGGGAGCGGAGCAGGGGGGAGACATGTGAGAATTTTGGCTGGTTGAAGACCAAGCGAGCTGCTGCATTTTGGATCAGCTGGAGAGGCTTAAGTGCACATGCTGGTAGGCCAGTAAGGAGGGAGTTACAATAGTCGAGTTTTGACAAGACTGTTGTCTGGATTAGGAGCTGGGCTGATTCCTGGGTGAGGAACGGTCTAATTCGTCGTATGTTATAGAGTTTCCATTGTGGTCCTCTTGGGGAAAGGGGAAGGGGAGCAACAGCCACTAACAGACAATACAGACAAAAACAGTACAATACAGACACAAACAGGAGGCAAAAAACAAACTGACCAATAAAACTTTATTTTCTTTTTTTCCCCTTATTCTTATTCTTTTTTTCCCCATTTATCTATTCTACACTATAAAAGTCAGTATACTAAAATAAAAATTAGGACATGTTTTCGGCCAACCATCTTTTTAATGTGGATTTAAACATTTCAAAGGAACTGATCACGATCACTAGAGACGACTCAGCCCTGTTGGAGTCGGGAACAAAGTGAACTTCTAGATCCACTAAGGGTCCATTTGGAACGCTGAGGGCCACACACACACACACACACACACACACACACACACACACACACACACACACTGTAACACACACACACACACACACACACACACACACACACACACACACACACACACACACACTGTCACACACACACAAACACACACACACACACACACACACACACACACACACACACACACACACACACACACACACACACACACACACACACACACACACACACACACACACGTGGGCATACACACGAACAAGCTGTAAACAGAGGGAGCTTATAGCTCACATGCATGCTGCCACCCGACACAGTGAATACTCCCATCACGCAACATGCATAAGGTCGTAATTAGCAGCTGTTGAGGACCAGCATGGAGAATACAAAGCATAGTAATTATACTGCTTGGAAGGAAGATGTGATTCTATATTTCTTTGGTTGGGTTTGGGAGGAATGAGGAATGAGGTTCGACACTCGACACGTATAAGAATGGCTATTGAATCATGCAGGCCCGTTGCTATATATATGCATAAAGAACCTAACTCCTGTGATGAGTGATGACAGAGTGGCGTGCAGAAGGTGACACACAGGCTCAGTTAATGACTAGAGGATACAGTATAATGACTAGAGAATACAGTATAATGACTAGAGAATACAGTATAATGACTAGAGAATACAGTATAATGACTAGAGAATACAGTATAATGACTAGAGAATACAGTATAATGACTAGAGAATACAGTATAATGACTAGAGAATACAGTATAATGACTAGATAATACAGTATAATGACTAGAGAATACAGTATAATGACTAGAGAATACAGTATAATGACTAGAGAATACAGTATAATGACTAGAGAATACAGTATAATGACTAGAGGATACAGTATAATGACTAGAGAATACAGTATGATGACTAGAGAATACAGTATAATGACTAGAGAATACAGTATAATGACTAGAGAATACAGTATAATGACTAGAGAATACAGTATGATGACTAGAGAATACAGTATGATGACTAGAGAATACAGTATAATGACTAGAGAATACAGTATAATGACTAGAGAATACAGTATAATGACTAGAGAATACAGTATAATGACTAGAGAATACAGTATAAACAGCACCTCTCTCAGAGACACTATATGCACTCCCTCCTTCCTGTATTCACAATTCCGCACGGCATCTCTGGTTTTATCGCCTTAAGCCATTCTGGGCGGGAACCCCTTTTGGAGTTAGCATTACGTTATGCTTTAGCTATTGAAAAATAGCAGATCTACAAGCTCGTAGCGCGCCACTGAGTGGCGCGCTACGAGCTTGTAGGTCTGATATTGTTTTGAAAAATCGAAGAGCGACTGACATAGAAACATCGCTTTTTCAGAAAAGTGTCAGGATGTAGAAAGACATTTTTAGAATCTGATCTCAGGTCAGAATGGGTTAAAGGTGATAAATCGACCGCTATATATAGGGCAGAGACACCCTGTCAAGAATAATGATATGAATAATAATAATAATGTCAAGAATGGGTACAATGAAGTATTACATTAATTAATATCAATTAAACTCTATACTGTCTCAGCAATATTGTCAGGGAGTTGTCTTTGTGTCGTCACAGCTGTAAATTAGAAATCTGTCTCAGAAATGTGGAATATCTGGATGGCAGTAACTCAGAAACTCAGCAATGGAACTTAACCCATTCTGACCTGAGATCAGATTCTAAAAATGTCTTCTACATCCTGACAGTTTTCTGAAAAAGCTATGTTTCTATGTCAGTCGTCGTTCTTCGATTTTTCAAAAATAGCAGATCTACAAGCTCGTAGCGCGCCACTCGGTGGCGCGCTACGAGCTTGTAGATCTGCTATTTTTCAAAAGCTAAAGCATGACATGATGCTAACACCAAAAGGGGTTAAAATACCGTACAGTGTGTGAAGGCTGCTGGTTGGCTCGTCATTTTCTACAGTAGTGTTTGTGGTTTTTGAGTCACTTTGTTGTGTGTTTTTTGGAGCAAACCGTCTGTTCTTATTCTTTCTATAGAAAATACATTTTGTTCTGTTTCATTGGTAGATAAATCATAATAGACATCAGTTATTATTTATTTTTCCTCCATTGTTTTGCTGACCTTATTTTATACCACGTTTGAGAAAAAGAATAATGTTTAGGTTGTTGTAAAGCGCTGTGCGGTCAGACTCCCAGAGGTCCTAGTAATGGACTGGGAGGTGGACTATAAGGCCTGACGCATCCACGGATGGACTGATCTGCGACATGCGGTCGCAATGATGATTTTTTTTTTAAATAATTTCCCTTTTTTAAAGTGGTTGAATCGTTTAATTGAATATTTTTGGAGCAAAAGTAAAACTTCTGAGCATCCATTTCAAGAAGAGGACAAGTCAAAGTTATTTACAAAACAAGGTCAGGTTGTGATCAGGACCAGGATTACGTGTGAATATTCCTCAGAAAAGTAAACCTTTTGCTATTTCCGCCTATAATAAGACCTTATATAAAAGAGTGTTGATTCACAATAGAACCAAATGTTGGCATCCTGGCTGCTTTGAGATGTAGGGACACTACTTGTACACCGTCTATGCAAGTATGATGTAAACACAAATGGACCGGTATCAGTCAACAGGCCCGTCTAGAGTTTGAATGGACAGGTATCAGTCAACAGGCCGTCTAGAGTTTAAATGGACAGGTATCAGTCAACAGGCCCGTCTAGAGTTTGAATGGACAGGTATCAGTCAACAGGCCCGTCTAGAGTTTGAATGGACAGGTATCAGTCAACAGGCCCGTCTAGAGTTTAAATGGACAGGTATCAGTCAACAGGCCCGTCTAGAGTTTAAATGGACAGGTATCAGTCAACAGGCCCGTCTAGAGTTTAAATGGACAGGTATCAGTCAACAGGCCCGTCTAGAGTTTGAATGGACAGGTATCAGTCAAAAGGCCCGTCTAGAGTTTGAATGGACAGATATCAGTCAACAGGCCCGTCTAGAGTTTGAATGGACAGGTATCAGTCAACAGGCCCGTCTAGAGTTTGAATGGACGGGTATCGGTCAACAAGCCCGTCTAGAGTTTGAATGGACAGGTATCAGTCAACAGGCCCGTCTAGAGTTTGAATGGACAGGTATCAGTCAACAGGCCCGTCTAGAGTTTAAATGGACTGGTATCAGTCAAAAGGGAGACATCGATCGAAGAGGAAGGACGGGTGGGGAAGTATCGATATGTGGAATGTCAGAAGCGGTCCATATATGCAGATCTAGGTGATGATCCAGTCTTCTCCATGTATGGCTATCCAGGGTTAGGGTCAGTGTTCTGGTCTTCATATATGGAGAAGACCCATATATGGAGCGTGTCAGGAGGTGTGACGGACTGACCGCGTTAAGACGCGCTAGGCACAAGAATTGTCATGCATATCTAAATATGTATGACATTTTCCCAATTCCATAGCAACCACACATAGCCCTAGTTGCTATCGTGATCAATTTACCATATTAGGGAGGTCAGAACGCATCGACATCCTTGATTGGTCAAACCAAACCATCGGCTTCACGGATTGGCCAAACTGTGCGTGACGTTTGTGCAGATTCTGAAACAATATAAATGAAGACAGAGAACATTCCATGCTTTTACACAGCAGGACTCGACCAATAGGATACCATCGATCAATAGGACTTATTCTAGTGAGTAATGTTACGCTGGGCGGAGCGTCTGAGAGGACCGGAGACAGCCAATCAAAGAGCGGTGACAGTGAGACACTGTGTGTACACTTTTGGAGGACTCCTTAGGACTGACGACGAGAAGATTGATGTGAACGTCTTCAACACAAAGTCTTTGATCTGGAGGACGTTGACCCCAGAGACACCTGGAAGAGAACGTCACCTCGAGGTTCCCTCAAGGCGCCACGGCCACACAGCTGTTCTGATTGAAGACACTGTCTACCTCTGGGGAGGTTATCCTTACCTCTGGGGAGGTTATCCTTACTTCTGGGTAGGTTATTATTCCAGCAATGTTCTTTATGCCTTTGATGTCGACGCCCACAGATGGTTCAAACCACAGGTTTCTGGGACCCTTCCAGAGGGGAGGAGGTACCACTCAGCCTGTGTTTTGGGGAAGGTCATGTATATCTATGGAGGATGGGCTGGGAATAGATTCACTAATGACATCTACAAGTTGGACACCAGCACAATGGTCTGGACTTTGATTAACACCAGAGGAACTCGGCCTCCTGCTACACACAGTCACTCTGCTACCATCATCGGGACAAAGATGTTTGTATTTGGAGGCTGTAGTGTGGGGGGTCAATACTATCAGTCCTACAGCTACAACAACACCATCAGAGTGTTTGACACAGAGACCGACCACTGGCTGGACACACCTTCTACACAGCTTCTTCCAGAAGAACGAGAGGATCATTCAGCCTTTACCTACAATGGAGAGCTGTACATATGTGGTGGCTGGAACGGTAACCAGAGCTTCAATGATCTGTGGAAATTCAGTCCAGAGACCTTCTCCTGGAAGAACGTTGAGCCCAAGGGGAACCCCCCACATAGGTTGAATAGGATGTGCTGTTGCATGGTGGGAGATCGCGTCATCCTCTTTGGAGGATACAACACACCATGTGACCTGTATGTCTTAGACTTCAGTCCTAACCTCAAGACATTATGTAAGCTAGCGGTTATTCAGTATCATCTGGAGCAGTCTGAACTCCCACACAACATCAGGTGGGAACTGGCAGCCATGACTAGCAACAGCTGCTGATCTCAAGCGAGTGGTTAACCAGGCTATACTAAGATCCCAGGAGTGCATAGAGTGGATCATATGATTCATACAATCATATAATTGGGAGTTCTAAAGGTCAGAGGTCATGTGACGAATGACTGTGCTTCAGTGCTTGACTGTTTCCCATGAGCCTCTAGTCTAGCGCATCGGCAAATTTCATGGAAAGCGACAGCACAGAACTGCCAGAACTGCAAAAAAGAAGTGGTAGAAGAAGAATAAAATAAATCAGTAAAAAAACAATAGTGGCCTTTTTCCCCTTCAGGCGTGGCCCCCTAACAACACTGACATGTGCAAGGACCAATAGAAAAGAGGAAAATAAAACAGCAAGCCAATCAAAAGACAGTTTCGGGGGCACGGTGGCACAGTTGGTAGTGCTGTCGCCTCACAGCTAGAAGGTCCTGGGTTTGATTCCCTCTCGGGACGCTGTGGGCGTTGGCGGCGTGTTTCCTCCTCCGCGTCATCAGTGCCCATACCCGCGGGGTTGGCGAAAGGGCCTTTCTGTGTGGAGTTTGCATGTTCTCCCCGTGTCCCCTAGGGTAGGTACCCTCACAAAAAACATGCAGTAATCCTGGTCACTAAACTGCCTCCCCCTGGCCAGCCGGGGCGCCTGATGGAGGGGAAAGGAACTGGTTGGAATAACATGATCCTTTCACGCGCTACGTCCAACCAGGGAAACTCCCCCCTGTCAGGTGTAAAGGAGCAACTTGGACACTCAGGCATGAAGGAAGCATGAGTTCAAGTCCGTTGCTCTCCCCTTGTCCCCCATATATGGGGACTATGTTGGTGGAGGGTGTGTAGAGCCCAGGATCACATTAGATGATTGACACAGGGGTGAAAAATAATGGGTTACAAAATCGTGGGATAAAAATATATATAAATTAAAAAAAACAGTTTAGCTGAGCAGTTCAGATTGGCTGCCTCGTCTCCAGCCATGTTGCCTCAGAATTATTTAGGGTCACTAATTTGAGCATAACAGCGGAGCGCAGCTAAAAAGTGGCATAACGTCGGCAGCAGACCCACAGATAATAATAATGCAGCTGGTAATTAATTGATTTAATCAATTTGGGCTTGTTTTATAAAACCTATTTCATCTCAGTGCCGCCCACAGAGGAGCACAGAGGGGGGAGGGGAAGTTAGGGGTTAAGTGTCTTGCTCAGGGACACCTGATTTAAAACCCTATACCGCAAAAGCAAACCCTAGTAGTAGTATTAGGGTTCCGCAGAGAGGGGCATTTTCACCTTCTAATATACAGCCTATATACAGGAGAACCATTCTGCCAGCAGCCAGCTCGCTATAGCATAATGGTCTAATCATTAGCCTATAGCGATCCACACCTCCACATCTTTGAATCCTGCTGCTGCCACTACTTATTCCATAAAAACCTGTGACTAGTTTGTTTTCTTTCTTTCTTTTTTTTTGGCCGACTTGGAACTATAGTTTTAGACCACGACGGAGGGCTGCCGTCTCTAGCGAACTTGAGCCAATGGGAGAGACGCCACAGAGGCCCCTTTTCCACCAAAAGAACTTCGGGTCAGAACCAGTGCCGTTCCGAACCTTGGTGCTTTTTGCGAACCGGCTGCATTTCCACCAGATTGACGGCCGGTTCATTTGGTGGCGCGATTATACCTAAACACAAAATGTTGAAAAGGAGAAGGATCCGTCATGCCCGCAGACGCCCCGAGGGCGTTGCACAACACAAACCGATGTAAACAGTATCCACGAGGTTGTGATGTCAGGGTTACAAGTTATTATAACGCCCCGCAAGTCTCAGCTGGATTCTGGATCGCGATGCATCCGTATACTTTTGGATCGTTTCATGTTTGCGTTGGCAATTAATGTAAACGTAGTTTTGTTCAAAGATGGTTGATCGCATCGAATATCTGTTGCGTGTGTCACTGTGTCTGCGACCTCCCAAGTTCCAACCCACTGACAAGTTCCAACCTACTGACACACCCACTTATATCGTCTCGGTTCACAAAGCGCTGCGTGCAATTACAAAGCTGAACCACCGTTTTGTGGTTCACATTGGGAACGAACGTTTATGGTTCAGAACCAACTCATTTTCAGTGGAAACACTCTGAACTGGTTCAATATTTAGCGGGAAGAAAGAACCGAACCGGTTCAACCCCGGTGGAAAAGGGGCCAGAGTGTGGAATGTTGCGATGTTCACTAGAGAGACGACTCAGCCCCGTTGGAGTCAGGAACAAAGTGAACTTCTAGATCTACTAAGGGTCCATTTGGAACGCTGAGGGCCACACACACACACACACACACACACACACACACACACACACACACACACACACACACACACACACACACACACACACACACGAACAAGCTGTAAACAGAGGGAGCTTATAGCTCACATGCATGCTGCCACCCGACGCAGTGAATAATCGCAACACGCATAAGGTCGTAATTAGCAGCTGTTGAGGACCAGCTTGGAGAATACAAAGCATAGTAATTATACTGCATGGAATGAAGATGTGATTCTATATTTCTTTGGTTGGGTTTGGGAGGAATGAGGAATGAGGTTGGACACTCGACACGTATAAGAATGGCTATTGAATCATGCAGGCCCGTTGCTGTATATATGCATAAAGAACCTAACTCCTGTGATGAGTGATGACAGAGTGGCGTGCAGAAGGTGACACACAGGCTCAGTTAATGACTAGAGAATACAGTATAATGACTAGAGAATACAGTATAATGACTAGAGAATACAGTATAATGACTAGAGAATACAGTATAATGACTAGAGAATACAGTATAATGACTAGAGAATACAGTATAATGACTAGAGAATACAGTATAATGACTAGAGAATACAGTATAATGACTAGAGAATACAGTATAATGACTAGAGAATACAGTATAATGACTAGAGAATACAGTATAATGACTAGAGAATACAGTATAATGACTAGAGAATACAGTATAATGACTAGAGTATATACGGTATAATGACTAGAGGATACAGTATAATGACTAGAGGATACAGTATAATGACTAGAGTATATACGGTATAATGACTAGAGAATACAGTATAATGACTAGAGGATACAGTATAATGACTAGAGAATACAGTATAATGACTAGAGGATACAGTATAATGACTAGAGAATACAGTATAATGACTAGAGAATACAGTATAATGACTAGAGGATACAGTATAATGACTAGAGAATACAGTATAATGACTAGAGAATACAGTATAATGACTAGAGTATATACGGTATAATGACTAGAGAATACAGTATAATGACTAGAGGATACAGTATAATGACTAGAGAATACAGTATAATGACTAGAGTATATACGGTATAATGACTAGAGAATACAGTATAATGACTAGAGAATACGGTATAATGACTAGAGGATACAGTATAATGACTAGAGAATACAGTATAATGACTAGATAATACAGTATAATGACTAGAGGATACAGTATAATGACTAGAGGATACAGTATAATGACTAGAGAATACAGTTAATGACTAGAGAATACAGTATAATGACTAGAGAATACAGTATAATGACTAGAGAATACAGTATAATGACTAGATAATACAGTATAATGACTAGAGAATACAGTATAATGACTAGAGAATACAGTATAATGACTAGAGTATATACAGTATAATGACTAGAGAATACAGTATAATGACTAGAGGATACAGTATAATGACTAGAGAATACAGTATAATGACTAGAGAATACAGTATAATGACTAGAGAATACATTATAATGACTAGAGAATACAGTATAATGACTAGAGAATACAGTATAATGACTAGAGAATACAGTATAATGACTAGAGAATACAGTATAATGACTAGAGAATACAGTATAATGACTAGAGAATACAGTATAATGACTAGATAATACAGTATAATGACTAGAGAATACAGTATAATGACTAGAGAATACAGTATAATGACTAGAGAATACAGTATAATGACTAGAGAATACAGTATAATGACTAGAATACAGTATAATGACTAGAGAATACAGTATAATGACTAGAGAATACAGTATAATGACTAGAGAATACAGTATAATGACTAGAGAATACAGTATAATGACTAGAGGATACAGTATAATGACTAGAGAATACAGTATAAACAGCACCTCTCTCAGAGACACTATATGCACTCCCTCCTTCCTGTATTCACAATTCCGCACGGCATCTCTGGTTTTATCGCCTTAAGGCATTCTGGACGGGAACCCCTTTTGGTGTTAGCATCGTGTTATGCTTTAGCTATTGAAAAATAGCAGATCTACAAGCTCTTGAGGTGGGTCCTGAGGTGGGACCATAAAAACAAGACCCGTGCGTACCATAGACTGTAAAAAATATGGACAAAGCGTTCCCCGGGTCTAACATGAACGTAAAATGAAGCCTGTAATAATATGCTAATTCCTGATGTAAGTCGCCATCTTTCTAGATCCGTTTGGTACCAGCTGGCCATTGGCTGGCTCCGTTTTGTACCAGCTGGTCATTGGCTGCCCAGACAACGAGGCGGGACTTCCCCCCTTCTTCTCCGTTGGTTTTTATTTTGACTCGAGTGGGAGGAGAAGACTCTTGAGTGGGAGGGGAATCCCGATCATAGACGGTAACGGTAGCCACGCCCCTCAGAACATACGCGACTTTATGGTCATTTTTTTAATTAATGGGACCATAATTTTCCAAAAAGAATATTATGACATTAGAAATGAGACTTTTATTCTGGGCACGGTGGCACAGTTGGTAGTGCTGTCGCCTCACAGCTAGAAGGTCCTGGGTTCGATTCCCGCTCGGGGCGCTGTGGGTGCTGGCGGCGTGTTTCCTCCTCCGCGTCATCAGTGCCCATACCCGAAGGCGGGGTTGGCGAAAGGGCCTTTCTGTGTGGAGTTTGCATGTTCTCCCCGTGTCCCCTAGGGTAGGTACCCTCACAAAAACATGCAGTAATCCTGGTCTCTAAACTGCCTCCCCCTGGCCAGCCGGGGCGCCTGATGGAGGGGAAAGGAACTGGTTGGAATAACGTGTTCCTTCCACGCGCTACGTCCAACCAGGGAAACTCCCCCCTGTCAGGTGTAAAGAAGCAACTTGGACACTCAAGCATGAAGGAAGCATGAGTTAAGTCCGTTGCTCTCCCCAGGTTGGCGGAGGGTGTGTAGAGCCCAGGATCACATTAGATGATTGACACAGGGGTGAAAAATGGGTTACAAAATCGTGGGATAAAAAATATATTAAGTAAAAAAAGAAATGAGACTTTAAACTAGTGACTGGAAGAAGAAAGTATCCATGACCATGTTTATTAAGGTAATACAGTCTAGGTGAAGTTGGGCCAAAATACATGGGCCTCTATGGAGCTATGGGGCTTTTTGGGTCCAGTCCAGCGCCACAACAGGCCATTATATGAACTACCGATTTCAAATGAGGCTTCACGAAATATCAGGCTGACTGCCCCCCTGGTGCGTACGTGCGTGCGTACGTCCGTGGGCAAGTACTCTACCCTGTAGTACTTGACTCAAAGTGTAGAATATAAATACTCCTGATCAAATATTACTCAATAACAACGTGAACGTTGCTCCGTCAAACCTGTACTTGAGTTAAAGTACTGGAGTAATTGCTCCAGTACTTTAACTCAAGTACAGGTTTGACGGAGCAACGTTCACGTTGTTATTGAGTAATATTTGCTTGCGTGCATGCGTCCCTGCTTCCGTGCGTGCGTGTGTGCGTGCGTGAGTGCGTGCGCAGCTATATTGGACATCAGGTCAAACTGGAACAATACAATACAAATACAAGGCGTTTACTCAATAAGGAGATGAGATTAATTAGAGAGCATTCATTAGTTTAAGTAGTTAGCATTCATTAGTTTAATTAGTTAGCATTCGTTAGTTTCCCAAACAGTGAGTCAGGTCCCATTCTTATGGGTCTCGTGTAAATATTTAGATTTTGTTTTGTTTCGTATACGTAACAAATAATAATGATAATATTTCAAAAGATTTAAACAAAAATAAATCACAACTTTTCTTCAATTAAAAACAATTTCAACATGTTAAGTATTTCATAACCTCGTCCTAAGGCCTGGATGACGGCAGACTGCTGGGCGAGCGCTGACGCTTTGGCATGGGGATGATCAACATACAGCATGGAATGAACTCTGTACTGGCCATATATGGAGCGTGTCTTGAGGTGTGATGGAGGCGTGACGTGTCACGAGGCGTGACGGACTGACGGCCATAATTTATATGGTGTCGTGACTCATCGACGTATGGACTGACCGGTTTAGCAGGTTTTCGTACAAATCTGCGACATGCGGTCGCAATAATTAAAAATAAATCTAATAATTTCAATTTCAAAGTGGTTGAATCGTTTAATTGAATATTTTTGCAGCAAAAGTAAAACTTCTGAGCATCCATTTCAAGAAGAGGACAAGTCAAAGTTATTAAAAAACAAGGTCAGGTTGTGATCAGGACCAGGATTACATGTGAATATTCCTCCGAAAAGTAAACCTTTTGCTATTTAATAAGACCTTATATAAAAGAGTGTTGATTCACAATAGAACCAAATATTGGCATCCTGGCTGCTTTGAGATGTAGGGACACTACTTGTACACCGTCTATGCAAGTATGATGTAAACACAAATGGACCGGTATCAGTCAACAGGCCCGTCTAGAGTTTAAATGGACAGGTATCAGTCAACAGGCCCGTCTAGAGTTTAAATGGACAGGTATCAGTCAACAGGCCCGTCAGAGTTTGAATGGACAGGTATCAGTCAACAGGCCCGTCTAGAGTTTAAATGGACAGGTATCTGTCAACAGGCCCATCTAGAGTTTAAATGGACAGGTATCAGTCAACAGGCCCGTCTAGAGTTCAAATGGACAGGTATCAGTCAACAGGCCCGTCTTGAGTTTAAATGGACAGGTATCAGTCAACAGGCCCGTCTAGAGTTTAAATGGACCGGTATCAGTCAACAGGCCCGTCTAGAGTTTAAATGGACAGGTATCAGTCAACAGGCCCGTCTAGAGTTTAAATGGACAGGTATCAGTCAACAGGCCCGTCTAGAGTTTAAATGGACAGGTATCAGTCAACAGGCCCGTCTAGAGTTTAAATGGACAGGTATCAGTCAACAGGCCTGTCTAGAGTTTAAATGGACAGGTATCAGTCAACAGGCCCGTCTAGATTTTGAATGGACAGGTATCAGTCAACAGGCCTGTCTAGAGTTTGAATGGACAGGTATCAGTCAACAGGCCCGTCTAGAGTTTGAATGGACAGGTATCAGTCAACAGGCCCGTCTAGAGTTTGAATGGACAGGTATCAGTCAACAGGTCCGTCTAGAGTTTAAATGGACAGGTATCAGTCAACAGGCCCGTCTAGAGTTTGAATGGACAGGTATCAGTCAACAGGCCCGTCTAGAGTTTAAATGGACAGGTATCAGTCAACAGGCCCGTCTAGAGTTTAAATTGATAGGCATCAGTCAAAAGGCCCGTCTAGAGTTTAAATGGACAGGTATCAGTCAAAAGGCCCGTCTAGATTTTGAATGGACAGGTATCAGTCAACAGGCCCGTCTAGAGTTTGAATGGACAGGTATCAGTCAACAGGCCCGTCTAGAGTTTAAATGGACAGGTGTCAGTCAACAGGCCCGTCTAGAGTTTGAATGGACAGGTATCAGTCAACAGGCCCGTCTAGAGTTTGAATGGACAGGTATCAGTCAACAGGCCCGTCTAGATTTTGAATGGACATGTATCAGTCAACAGGCCCGTCTAGAGTTTAAATGGACTGGTATCAGTCAACAGGCCCGTCTAGAGTGTAAATGGACTGGTATCAGTCAAAAGGGAGACATCGAAGAGGAAGGACGGGTGGGGAAGGATCGATATGTGGAATGTCAGAACCGGTCCATGTATGCAGATCTAGGTGATGATCCAGTCTTCTCCATGTATGGCTATCCAGGGTTAGGGTCAGTGTCGTGGTCTTCATATATATATGGAGAAGGCCCAAATATGGAGCGTGTCAGGAGGTGTGACGGACTGACCGCGTTAAGACACTCTAGGCACAAGAATTGTCATACATATCTAAATATGTATGACATTTTCCCAATTCCATAGCAACCATATGTAGCCCTAGTTGCTATCGTGATCAATTTACCATAATAGGGAGGTAGCAGCAGGCATAGACATCCTTGATTGGTCAAACCAAACCATCGGCTTCACGGATTGGCCAGACTGTGCGTGACGTTTGTGCATCTGAACCAATATAAGTGAAGACAGAGAACATTCCATGTTTTTACACAGCAGGACTTGACCAATAGGATACCATCGTTCAATAGGACTTAATCTATAGTGAGTAATGTTACACTGGGCGGAGCGTCTGAGAGGACCAGAGACAGCCAATCAAAGAACGGTGACACTGAGACACCGTGCGTACTCCTTTGGAGGAGACTTGGCGGTACGACGGGAAGAAGAGAAGAAGATTGATGTGAACGTCTTCAACACAAAGTCTTTGATCTGGAGGACGTTGACCCCAGAGACACCTGGAAGAGAACGTCACCTCGAGGTTCCCTCAAGGCGCCACGGCCACACAGCTGTTCTGATTGAAGACACCGTCTACCTCTGGGGAGGTTATTCTTACGACAATGTTCTTTATGCATTTGATGTCGACGCCCACAGATGGTTCAAACCACAGGTTTCTGGGACCGTTCCAGAGGGGAGGTACTACCACTCAGCCTGTGTTTTGGGGAAGGTCATGTATATCTATGGAGGATGGACTGGGAATAGATTCCCTAATGACATCTACAAGTTGGACACCAGCACAATGGTCTGGACTTTGGTTAACACCAGAGGAACTCCTGCACCTCCTGCTACATCACGTCACTCTGCTACCATCATCGGGACAAAGATGTTTGTATTTGGAGGCTGTCAGTACTATCATTCCTACAACACCATCAGAGTGTTTGACACAGAGACCAACCACTGGCTGGACACACCTTCTACACAGCTTCTTCCAGAAGAACGTGATGATCATTCAGCCTTTAGCTACAATGGAGAGCTGTACATATGTGGTGGTCGCTGCCGTGACAAGTACTTAAATGATCTGTGGAAATTCAGTCCAGAGACCTTCTCCTGGAAGGAGGTTGAGCCCAAGGGGAACCCCCCACATAGGTTGACTTGGATGTGCTGTTGCATGGTGGGAGATCGCGTCATCCTCTTTGGAGGAGACACACCAGGTGACCTGTACGTCTTAGACTTCAGTCCTAGCCTCAAGACATTATGTAAGCTAGCGGTCATTCAGTACGGTCTGGAGCAGTCTGGACTCCCACACAACATCAGGTGGGAACTGGCAGCCATGAATAGCAACTAGAGCTGCTGATCTCAAGCGAGTGGTTAACCAGGCTATACTAAGATCCCAGGAGTGCATAGAGTGGATCATATGATTCATACAATCATATAATTGGAAGTTCTATAAAGGTCAGAGGTCATGTGACGAATGACTGTGTGCTTCAGTGCTTGACCGTTTCCCATGAGCCTCTACTCTACCGTATCGGCGAATTTCATGGAAAGCGACAGCACAGAACTGCCAGAACTGCAAAAAAGAAGTTGTATAGAAGAAGAAAATAAATCGGTAAAAAAAAACAATAGTGGCCTTTTTCCTTTCAGGCGTGGCCCCTAACAACACTGACATGTGGGTCCAATAAAAAAGGAGGAAAATAAAACGGCAAGCCAATCAAAAGACAGTTTCGCTGAGCGGTCCAACGGTGTCCGAGCTGTTCACAGACAGACAGACGGAGGGACAGATAGGAGCCAAAGCGTTATCTGTCGACTACGATTTTTTTTTTAAACCTATTTCGGTTGGAGAAAGGGCCTTTCTGTGTGGAGTTTGCATGTTCTCCCCTGGGTTTTTTGTGAGGTACCCTCACAAAAAACATGCAGTAATCCTGGTCACTAACCTGCCTCCCCCTGGCCAGCCGGTGAGTTTAAATGGACAGGTATCAGTCAAAAGGGAGACATCGAAGAGGAAGGACGGGTGAGGCAGGATCAATATTTGGAATGTCCGAACCAGTCCATGTATGAAGATCTAGGTGATGATCCAGTCTTCTCCATGTATGGCTATCCAGGGTTAGGGTCAGTACTCTGGTCTCCATATATGGAGCGTGTCAGGAGGTGTGACGGACTGACCGCGTTAAGACGCGGTAGGCACAAGAATTGTCATACAATACCCAATTCCATAGCAACCACATATAGCCCTAGTTGCTATCGTGATCAATTTACCATATTAACCCTTGGACTGCCAGTCCCAATTTTTTTGTTTGGGTAACAAATTGGCATATTTTTAATTCATCGTTTTAACATACAAGAAAGATCTGGTGGCTTGAAAAGATGTTTTTTCATTTTTTTTCCATTGATAGTGTATTCTCTCGATTCGCCACCAGATGGCGGGAAAGCACCATTACGCTGATTTTGGCCAAAATAGACGAATCTTCCTAAGTCACTTCCGGTTCAACGATCAACAACATCCTGTAGTATTTTGATCCTAGTCAATAGCTTGGCTGGTCCGGATTGCTAAGCTAATGCTATATTTTTCATAATTAAGTCAAATTAACCTCAAATCAACCCCAAAAGATCGCAAAATATCACATTTTTTACAGCGACGCACATAGAGACAGCGCGCGTGCACGATAGCGCACAATCACGCGGATTTCGGCCATTTTTTGGTAAATTACATCCAAAAATATTAATATTAGCGAAAAAATATAATTTTTTGATCTTTTGACCCCCCGATAACTGATATTGATTGTCATTCCGTTTATTCCGTTAACGGGAGGTTTAGATTTTTAGATTCATTCCGTTTTTTCCGTTAATTGTAGGCCAAGGGTTAAGGAGGTCAGCATGCATCGACATCCTTGATTGGTCAAACCAAACCATCGGCTTCACGGATTGGCCAAACTGTGCGTGACGTTTGTGCATCTGAACCAATATAAGTGAAGACAGAGAACATTCCATGCTTTTTTACACAGCAGGACTTGACCAATAGGATACCATCGTTCAATAGGACTTAATCTATAGTGAGTAATGTTACGCTGGGCCAGGACCAGAGACAGCCAATCAAAGAGCGGTGACAGTGAGACACTGTGTGTACACTTTTGGAGGACTCCTTAGGACTGACGACGAGAAGATTGATGTGAACGTTTTCAACACAAAGTCTTTGATCTGGAGGACGTTGACCCCAGAGACACCTGGAAGAGAACGTTACCTTGAGGAGGTTCCCTCGAGGCGTCAAGGCCACAGAGCTGTTCTGATTGAAGACACCGTCTACCTCTGGGGAGGTTATCCTTACCTCTGGGGAGGTTATCCTTACTTCTGGGTAGGTTATTATTCCAGCAATGTTCTTTATGCCTTTGATGTCGACGCCCACAGATGGTTCAAACCACAGGTTTCTGGGACCCTTCCAGAGGGGAGGAAGAACCACTCAGCCTGTGTTTTGGAGAAGGTCATGTATATTCATGGAGGATGTGCTGGGAATATATTCACTAATGACATCTACAAGTTGGACACCAGCACAATGGTCTGGACTTTGATTAACACCAGAGGAACTCCACCTCCTGCTACATACCGTCACTCTGCTACCATCCTCGGGACAAAGATGTTTGTATTTGGAGGCTCTCAGTACTATCAGCCCTACAACACCATCAGAGTGTTTGACACAGAGACCAACCACTGGCTGGACACACCTTCTACACAGCTTCTTCCAGAAGAACGAGATGATCATTCAGCCTTTACCTACAACGGAGAGCTGTACATATGTGGTGGTCGCTTAAATGATCTGTGGAAATTCAGTCCAGAGACGTTCTCCTGGAAGAAGGTTGAGCCCAAGGGGAACCCCCCACATAGGTTGAATAGGATGTGCTGTTGCATGATGGGAGATCGCGTCATCTTCTTTGGAGGATACACACCATGTGACCTGTACGTCTTAGACTTCAGTCCGAGCCTCAAGACATTATGTAAGCTAGCGGTCATTCAGTACGGTCTGGAGCAGTCTGGACTCCCACACAACATCAGGTGGGAACTGGCAGCCATGACTAGCAACAGCTGCTGATCTCAAGCGAGTGGTTGACCAGGCTATACTAAGATCCCATGAGTGCATAGAGTGGATCATATGATTCATACAATCATATAATTGGGAGTTATATAAAGGTCAGAGGTCATGTGACGAATGACTGTGTGCTTCAGTGCTTGACCGTTTCCCATGAGCCTCTATACCGTATCGGCGAATTTCATGGAAAGCGACAGCACAGAACTTGCCAGAACTGCAAAAAAGAAGTGGTATAGAAGAAGAAAATAAATCAGTAAAAAAAACAATAGTGGCCTTTTTCCCCTTCAGGCGTGGCACCCTAACAACACTGACATGTGCAGGGACCAATAAAAAGGAGGAAAATAAAACAGCAAGCCAATCAAAAGACAGTTTCGCTGAGCGGTCCAACGGTGGCCGAGCTGTTCACAGACAGACGGAGGGACAGACAGGAGCCAAAGCGTTATCTGTCGGTTTTTACCAGCTGCAAGCTGGTCAATATTAGCTTGCCATAGTTCTGACCGGGTAGTACACACTGGAGATAATTTTCTGCTACTGGTTGCATGTGTGCGTGCATGTGTGCGTGTGTCCGTGGACAAGTACTCTACCCTGTAGTACTTGACTCAAAGTGTAGAATATAAATACTCCTGATCAAATATTACTCAATAACAACGTGAACGTTGCTCCGTCAAACCTGTACTTGAGTTAAAGTACTGGAGTTATACTTGCTTTGAAAAATACTCAAGTATCCAAAATGGAATACTAGTGGAAATAGCACATCTACAAGCTCACAAAGCATCGCATCAAAGGTAATTACAGTATGTGTCTTTGGGGTGAAAGTCATAAGTATCCAGAAAGTCAAATATTCAAGTAAAATACAGATACTCAAAATAATGTATAAGGCCTAAATTATTAGGGGTGGGCAACTTTGATGATGGAGAGGGCCACTATATTTCCACACTCACTCCAGAGGGCCACTCTAGTTCCACACTCACTCCAGAGGGCCACTATAGTTCCACACTCACTCCAGAGGGCCACTATAGTTCCACACTCACTCCAGAGGGCCACTATAGTTCCACACTCACTCCAGAGGGCCACTATAGTTCCACACTCACTCCAGAGGGCCACTATAGTTCCACACTCACTCCAGAGGGCCACTATAGTTCCACACTCACTCCAGAGGGCCACTATAGTTCCACACTCACTCCAGAGGGCCACTATAGTTCCACACTCACTCCAGAGGGCCACTATAGTTCCACACTCACTCCAGAGGGCCACTATAGTTCCACACTCACTCCAGAGGGCCACTATAGTTCCACACTCACTCCAGAGGGCCACTATAGTTCAACACTCACTCCAGAGGGGCCACATGAGTGCATATTACTGTCATAGCAAAAAATAGCCAAAACTTGTCTACAAAGCTTGTAGATCAGTTATTTTTGCTATATTCAAATTTAAATGCTGATTACTTTTTTTGCTACGTTGCGTTTCAAAAGATTTAAACAATATAAATCACCACTTTTCTTCAATTGAATACATTTTCAACATTTTAACTATTTCATAACCTCGCCCTAAGGCCTGGGCGACGGCAGACTGCTGGGCGAGTGCTGGCACTTTGGCATGGGGATCAACATACAGTATGGAATGAACTCTGTACTGGCCATATACAGTATGGAGCGTGTCTTGAGGTGTGATGGAGGCGTGACGTGTCACGAGGCGTGACGGACTGACGGCCATATATGGTGTCTTGACATATCGACCGATGGACTGACCGGTTTAGCAGGTTTTCATACTAATCTGCGACATGCGGTCCTCAGAAAAGTAAACCTTTTGCTATTTCCGCCTATAATAAGACCTTATATAAAAGAGTGTTGATTCACAATAGAACCAAATGTTGGCATCCTGGCTGCTTTGAGATGTAGGGACACTACTTGTACACCGTCTATGCAAGTATGATGTAAACACAAATGGACCGGTATCAGTCAACAGGCCCGTCTAGAGTTTAAATGGACAGGTATCAGGCAACAGGCCCGTCTAGAGTTTGAATGGACAGGTATCAGTCAACAGGCCCGTCTAGAGTTTGAATGGACAGGTATCAGTCAACAGGCCCTTCTAGAGTTTGAATGGACAGGTATCAGTCAACAGGCCCGTCTAGAGTTTGAATGGACAGGTATCAGTCAACAGGCCCGTATAGAGTTTGAATGGACAGGTATCAGTCAACAGGCCCGTCTAGAGTTTGAATGGACAGGTATCAGTCAACAGGCCCGTCTAGAGGTTGAATGGACAGGTATCAGTCAACAGGCCCGTCTAGAGTTTGAATGGACAGGTATCCGTCAACAGGCCCGTCAGAGTTTGAATGGACAGGTATCCGTCAACAGGCCCGTCTAGAGTTTGAATGGACAGGTATCAGTCAACAGGCCCGTCTAGAGTTTAAATGGACCGGTATCAGTCAAAAGGGAGACATCGATCGAAGAGGGAGGACGGGTGGGGAAGGATCGATATGTGGAATGTCAGAACCGGTCCATGTATGCAGATCTAGGTGATGATCCAGTCTTCTCCATGTATGGCTATCTAGGGTTAGGGTCAGTGTCGTGGTCTTCATATATGGAGAAGGCCCATATATGGAGCGTGTCAGGAGGTGTGACGGACTGACCGCGTTAAGACGAGCTAGGCACAAGAATTGTCATGCATATCTAAATATGTATGACATTTTCCCAATTCCATAGCAACCATATGTAGCCCTAGTTGCTATCGTGATCAATTTACCATATTAGGGAGGTCAGGACGCATCAACATCCTTGATTGGTCAAACCAAACCATCGGCTTCACGGATTGGCCAAACTGTGCGTGACGTTTGTGCAGATTCTGAAACAATATAAATGAAGACAGAGAACATTCCATGCTTTTACACAGCAGGACTCGACCAATAGGATAACCATCGTTCAATATAGGACTTATTCTAGTGAGTAATGTTACGCTGGGCGGAGCGTCTGAGAGGACCAGAGACAGCCAATCAAAGAGCGGTGACAGTGAGACACTGTGTGTACACTTTTGGAGGACTCCTTAGGACTGACGATGAGAAGATTGATGTGAACGTCTTCAACACAAAGTCTTTGATCTGGAGGACGTTGACCCCAGAGACACCTGGAAGAGAACGTTACCTTGAGGTTCCCTCAAGGCGCCACGGCCACACAGCTGTTCTGATTGAAGACACTGTCTACCTCTGGGGAGGTTATCCTTACCTCTGGGGAGGTTATCCTTACTTCTGGGTAGGTTATTATTCCAGCAATGTTCTTTATGCCTTTGATGTCGACGCCCACAGATGGTTCAAACCACAGGTTTCTGGGACCCTTCCAGAGGGGAGGAGGTACCACTCAGCCTGTGTTTTGGGGAAGGTCATGTATATCTATGGAGGATGGGCTGGGAATAGATTCACTAATGACATCTACAAGTTGGACACCAGCACAATGGTCTGGACTTTGATTAACACCAGAGGAACTCGGCCTCCTGCTACACACAGTCACTGCTACCATCATCGGGACAAAGATGTTTGTATTTGGAGGCTGTAGTGTGGGGGGTCAATACTATCAGTCCTACAGCTACAACAACACCATCAGAGTGTTTGACACAGAGACCGACCACTGGCTGGACACACCTTCTACACAGCTTCTTCCAGAAGAACGAGAGGATCATTCAGCCTTTACCTACAATGGAGAGCTGTACATATGTGGTGGCTGGAACGGTAACCAGAGCTTCAATGATCTGTGGAAATTCAGTCCAGAGACGTTCTCCTGGAAGAACGTTGAGCCCAAGGGGAACCCCCCACATAGGTTGAATAGGATGTGCTGTTGCATGGTGGGAGATCGCATCATCCTCTTTGGAGGATACAACACACCATGTGACCTGTATGTCTTAGACTTCAGTCCTAACCTCAAGACATTATGTAAGCTAGCAGTTATTCAGTATCATCTGGAGCAGTCTGAACTCCCACACAACATCTGGTGGGAACTGGCAGCCATGACTAGCAACAGCTGCTGATCTCAAGCGAGTGGTTAACCAGGCTACTAAGATCCCAGGAGTGCATAGAGTGGATCATATGATTCATACAGTCATATAATTGGGAGTTCTAAAGGTCAGAGGTCATGTGACGAATGACTGTGCTTCAGTGCTTGACCGTTTCCCATGAGCCCCTAGTCTAGCGCATCGGCAAATTTCATGGAAAGCGACAGCACAGAACTGCCAGAACTGCAAAAAATAAGTGGTAGAAGAAGAATAAAATAAATCAGTAAAAAAACAATAGTGGCCTTTTATCCCCTTCAGGCGTGGCCCCCTAACAACACTGACATGTGCAAGGACCAATAGAAAAGAGGAAAATAAAACAGCAAGCCAATCAAAAGACAGTTTCGGGGGCACGGTGGCACAGTTGGTAGTGCTGTCGCCTCACAGCTAGAAGGTCCTGGGTTTGATTCCCTCTCGGGGCGCTGTGGGTGCTGGCGGCGTGTTTCCTCCTCCGCGTCATCAGTGCCCATACCCGCGGGGTTGGCGAAAGGGCCTTTCTGTGTGGAGTTTGCATGTTCTCCCCGTGTCCCCTAGGGTAGGTACCCTCACAAAAAACATGCAGTAATCCTGGTCACTAAACTGCCTCCCCCTGGCCAGCCGGGGCGCCTGATGGAGGGGAAAGGAACTGGTTGGAATAACATGTTCCTTTCACGCGCTACGTCCAACCAGGGAAACTCCCCCCTGTCAGGTGTAAAGGAGCAACTTGGACACTCAGGCATGAAGGAAGCATGAGTTCAAGTCTGTTGCTCTCCCCTTGTCCCCCATATATGGGGACTAGGTTGGTGGAGGGTGTGTAGAGCCCAGGATCACATTAGATGATTGACACAGGGGTGAAAAATGGGTTACAAAATCGTGGGATAAAAATGTATATATATAAATAAAAAAAAACAGTTTAGCTGAGCAGTTCAGATTGGCTGCCTCGTCTCCAGCCATGTTGCCTCAGAATTCTTTAGGGTCACTAATTTGAGCATAACAGCGGAGCGCAGCTAAAAAGTGGCATAACGTCAGCAGCAGACCCACAGATAATAATAATGCAGCTGGTAATTAATTGATTTAATCAATGTGGGCTTGTTTAAAACTTTTTTTTTCTTTTTTTTTGGCCGACTTGGAACTATAGTTTTAGACCACGACGGAGGGCTGCCATCTCCAGAGAACTTGAGCCACGGGAGACACCACAGAGTGTGGAACGTTGTGATGTTTGATTGATTGGTTGATTGATTGATTGAATACTTTATTGAAAAATATATTTTCAAAAGGATAAAGTCACAAGAAAGCCGTTAGGCTTGTTTCCATTGTGGTCCTCTTGGGGAAAGGGGAAGGGGAGCAACAGACAATAACAGACAATACAGACAACAAAGGGGAAGGGGAGCAACAGACAATAACAGACAATACAGACAACAAAGGGGAAGGGGAGCAACAGACAATAACAGACAATACAGACACAAACAGGAGGCAAAAAACAAACAAAAACAGGACAAAATTCATAAAAACTGATCAATAAAACTGGATTTATTTTCTTTTTTCCCCTTATTATTATTATTTGTTTTTTTTAAGGTCGTAATTAGCAGCTGTTGAGGACCAGCATGGAGAATACAAAGCATAGTAATTATACTGCTTGGAAGGAAGATGTGATTCTATATTTCTTTGGTTGGGTTTGGGAGGAATGAGGAATGAGGTTCGACACTCGACACATATAAGAATGGCTATTGGATCATGCAGGCCCGTTGCTGTATATATGCATAGAGAACCTAACTCCTGTGATGAGTGATGACAGAGTGGCGTGCAGAAGGTGACACACAGGCTCGGTTAACCCATTTAGACCTGATTTAAAAACATTCACTTTGAAAGAATATATATTCAAAGATTTGCGCCACATTTTTTACGATCTTTCAAAAATAGCAGACCTACAAGCTCATAGCGCGCCACTCGGTGGCGCGCTATGAGCTTGTAGATCTGCTATTTTTCAAAAGCTAAAGCATAACATAATGCTAACACCAAAAGGGGTTGAAATACCGTACAGTGTGTGAAGGCTGCTGGTTGGTTAAAATACCGTACAGTGTGTGAAGGCTGCTGGTTGGTTAAAATACCGTACAGTGTGTGAAGGCTGCTGGTTGATTAAAATACCGTACAGTGTGTGAAGGCTGCTGGTTGGTTAAAATACCGTACAGTGTGTGAAGGCTGCTGGTTGGTTAAAATACCGTACAGTGTGTGAAGGCTGCTGGTTGGTTAAAATACCGTACAGTGTGTGAAGGCTGCTGGTTGGTTAAAATACCGTACAGTGTGTGAAGGCTGCTGGTTGGCTGGTCATAAATACCGTACAGTGTGTGAAGGCTGCTGGTTGGCTGGTCATTTTCTACAGTAGTGTTTGTGGTTTATTGAGACACTTTGTTGTGTGTTTTTTGGAGCAAAACCAGCTGTTCTTATTCTTTCTATTAGAAAGTACATTTTGTTCCGTTTCATTGGTAGATAAATCATAATAAGACATCAGTTATTATTTATTTTTCCTCCATTGTTTAGCTGACCTTATTTTATTCCACGTTTGAGAAAAATAATAATGTTTAGTTTGTTGTAAAGCGCTGTGCGGTCAGACTCCCAAAGGTCCTATTACTGTTACTGGACTGGGAGGTAAGGCCTATTCCTACTGTACATACTGTACACTACATGCACTATGAACACACACAGGCCACCCACATGACTGTCCCCAAGTACACACATGGTATTATAGCCCATTCTGACCTGAGATCAGATTCTAAAAAATGTCTTCTACATCCTGACAGTTTTTCTGAAAAAGCTATGTTTCTATGTCAGTCGTTCTTCGATTTTTCCAAAAATAGCAGATCTACAAGCTCGTATCGCGACACTCGGTGTTTTTCAATAGCTAAAGCATAACATGATGCGAACGAACACCAATGAGCTTGTAGATCTGCTGTTTTTAAATAGCTATAAAGCATAACACGATGCGAACGAACACCAAAAGGGGTCCACGCCTAAAATGGGTTAAAGAGAGAGAGAGAGAGAGAGAGAGAGAGAGAGAGAGAGAGAGAGAGACATTGCGCGCTGCACACACTGCGGTATACTATTGAAATAATCCCATCTGCATCTACAACTAAGTGATGTAGAATGGGAGCAGATCTATATAACAAGCGCACGACGCGTTGCGAGCTTGTAGACCTGATATTTTGTCTATCCGTCCGTGTGTGCGTCCGTGTGTGTGTGTGTGTGTGTGTGTGTGTGTGTGTGTGTGTGTGTGTGTCCGTCCGTCCGTCCATCTCTGGTACCGTTGGCCCGGTCCGTACCAAACTGCGCACACACACTCCCTGTGATGCCAACGACCAACCTCTGACGACGAAAATTCTCGAAGGTTCTCTACAACGCCCTGTTATAGCGCTGTATAGCACTTTACACTTTACTCCAAAATCCACCATAGAAACTGAGAAAGACACAACATTTAAGTCAATCAATAAGTCCATAAACCTATAGACACACAGCAAAGGTTGAGACATAATGCATATATATAGGCCTAAACAGCATAAATAAACCATATTCACATCATGAACCCTTAATGAAAGTATAGCTTCATCAGCCTTTACTCATCACTATGCCATTCCTCTCATGGCAGTATATATATGTTCCTCCATCCTCTACCACTAGGTGGCAGTATATCTGCTCCTCAATGGCTGGGGACCCCCCTCTGGGGACCCCCAGAAATGCTTTGGCCCTGGGCTCATAGAGTCGGCCAGCATGTGTCAGGAGATGAGAGCTATATAGTCCTTCTTCTCAGCAAGCAGAGTCAACACGCTTTGCACCCACACACGCACATGCATGCACGCACGCATGCTCACACACACACACACACACACACACACACACACACACACACACACACACACACACACACACACACACACACACACACACACACAGCTATAGGGGAAGGGGTGGGGGAGATTATGCAAAGGGAATGAGAGGAGGCGTGACGTTGAAGAGGGGGGTATGGAGGAACCACAGGGGAAGGGGTGAGACTGCAGATGACTTTGGGGAGGACGAATCAAACGACTGTTTGATTGAATTTAAAAAGAGGGGCCTCCATAACAGCCTCTCGTCTGATGCCGTTGCCTATAACCCGTTCTGGGCGGGAACCCCTTTTGGTGGTTTATTTAAGCATTATGTCATGCGTTAGCTATTGAAAAATAGCAGATCTACACAAGCTCGTATAGCACGGCACTCTTGTAGATCTGCTATTTTTTTGAAAAATCGACGGTAAATATGGCGCAAATCTTTGAATATATATTCTTTCAGAGCAGAACGTTTTTATTTTAACTCAAATCTTTGCTTCTGGGGGGGGGGGGGGGGGTCTCTGGAACAACATATTTTGAGATGGGCGTCGGCGGCCAAATACATAAAATGTTTGGGGTCCGTGACATGAAATATAGTTTGAGAACCACTGACACACAGAAACATGGGTTTTTCAGAAAATTTTCATGATTTAGAAGACTTTAGGCTGTATTTTGCGTGTCTTAAGTACCAGGTCTTTTTACCTATAACTTGAGTAAACTAAAGACCTGGAGGCGTGATCAATGCTCTTTGGCCACTCAGAATAGCCAAAGAGCATTGATCACGCCTCCAGGTCTTTAGTTTACTCAAGTTATAGGTAAAAAGACCTGGTACTTAAGACACGCAAAATACAGCCCTTTGTTTTTAGGCTTAAATGGGCTAATGGAAGTTGCATTTTTAACGAAAAAGCCTACAGCTGCTGTGTATGCGAAGCATATAAAATCAAGCTTTGTTTGACAACCCTGCAGGACACGTTTGGAAGGGGAGGGACATTGTGACCCGTTGTCCCCGCGCCCCGACTCCATTTAGACGGCTAATCCAACAGGCTGAAACGGACGCCATTGATTTGGTTTAGTGGCGCTGTCCCTCGGGCGCTGTCACACGCTCCATTTATTCAATATGCAAAATGTGACAGAGAGTTTTATTGCGTCAGCATTTTCTCTGAAACCCAAACCCCTGCTAGCTTAAACCGTAGCTCCTGGCACTTTGACATCAATTATACAGCTTGAGTTAAAGCCGAAGGGTGTTGCTTCCTTTAAATAAATAAACCTGTGTGTAAAAAGTGTGTGTGTGCGTGTGCATGTGGTGCGTGTGCGCGTGTGTCAAGTTAAGTTTGATGTTTGTGATCGGCATGCTCTTCCAGTTTCTCAGTATCAGCCCGGCTGCAGTGATAAGACCTGCAGTTGATAAGGGTTGGGACTTGATTAAAAAAACGTTATCTAATTAATTGGAGGCTTTGTGAATAATTCATCTCAATTAATCTTAATTGCATATCAATATTTGACCTGAGAACAGTGAGAAACATTTTATTTATGGATTTGGATACGAGTGAATCAATGAATATTGACTGCATGTAGTACATGAAAGCATAAGCATTCGTCTTTGCTGTCTGCCTGTGTGAACGCAGCATGGAGGGTGAAGGGTTAATTGGGGAAAGGATGGAAAGTACCATAGTGTTAAAGGACCACTTCACCACTTTTCAATATATCTTCATATAATAGGTCCTCACTAATAATCATGATAAAATGGCACGATTCTTTTCTACTCAGTCTGTTTCTCATAGTAGGGCTGTGGGCAGTTTAGAAACCGTCCTCGAGTGACATCATCATTAGTCAGATTTTTAACACAAAAATATTTAGATTTTTATTATCGTGAGAACGATGGCTTCCATTTTCGCATTGCAACTTTTCAGGACTAGAAAGCCTGCAGTTTCTATTAGCCTGTATTCCCCATCGATGATGTCACTGGAAGACGGTTTCTGAACTGCCCACAACCCTCCTATGAGACACAGACCGAGTAGAAAAAAAATACGCCATTTTTTTCATGATTATTAGTGAGGACCTATTATATGAAGATAGGTTGAAAAGTGGAACTCCTCCTAACTAGGGATGTCAGGGGTTAACTGGCTAAGAAACATCCGAATATTTGTATCAACTTTAACGGTTAATTTGCATAATATTAAATGCATGTTCTGATCTTAAATCCCTTTATTTTAGATCGTTTTTAGTAATAGTACAACATAAGCATTACAGAGACTGTAGTTGTCACTGTACAATACTTTAAAACAGTTGTCATGTTGCACACATGCCTAAAATTGCTCTTATTTGCGCCGCCCAGCTTGTCACACTCCAGGCTGCATGAACAGTGCTCGGGCTCTGTTTTCTGCCCCCTCAATGTCCCCGTTCTCTGTTGTACTTCAATGGCTAGTTGGCTACAAGCCTACAACGGTAGCTTTGCGGTAGTCGAAATGTAAGCGAGTGACAGGCTGACAGCGAGACGAGATGAACACATGTCGACCGTATCAATGCAGAGACCTACATTATTAAATCCATTATTGTCCATTTGGCCTGGAGGGAGAACGTTTACAGCCACTGCCGCTTTCTCCTCAACCTCCTCCTCCTCCTATCTATATCCTATCTTATTTATATCGTTAAATGTTGCTTTTTTGTTTGTCTTTTAAAAAGGAGCATAAATAAATGTATACCATTCGTCTACCAACTTTAATTATGTAGCCTATACATGCATATTACATTTGGGGTAGCCTATTAAAAAATAAAATAAAATCAACCACTATCCGTTAATGACCCGGTTAATCCTCTCGGCTAACCGGCTGGGAAACTATCCGTTACTGACATCCCTACTCCTAACGCTATGGACCAGAGCTAGACTAACGTTAGCTCCTATGCTAGCTAGTAGCTACACTTGTCAGACAACAACACCACCACCACCCAGATCGGGTGGAAGCCGCTGATATCATTTAGCTTGTCCCCCGTGGATGGGACAATAAGATTTAAAAGGCTAATGCGATGGACGCGTGGATTATAAAACAGATGTGTGCAATTATGCAATTAAAGTCGTGTCGGATCTGTGTGTGCATCCCGACTGCCGAGTGGCTTTATGCTCGCGTTGTCGCTGCCGACGCATCATAGTTAAGAGCGGCATAAAGCATGCGCCCGTCCTGCGCTGGAAGTAGCAGATCTACAAGTACTCTACCTGTCGCAATGCACAGAGCTTTGTGCGCTTGTACATCTGTGTTTTTTCCCGCAGCTAGTTGAGTTCATAACTTTATAGGATCAAACCAACGACCCTATTTTGAGCGATCCAGACACACGTCGCATCGATGTAGTCGCATTGTTAATGTTGAAATCGATTATCGATTCATATCGATATTCTTTGACACCCATTTAGATACTGAATCAGCCTCAGGTCTAAATGGGTTGCTGACCGGTGTTGTTACATTTCAGGACTATGTTCTATAATATTGTTTTAGCACTGCTGTAGGGAACCACGCAACACAAAACATACCCGACTATACCCGTTCTATAATATTGTTTTAGCACTGCTGTAGGGAACCACGCAACACAAAACATACCCGACTATACCCGTTCTATAATGATGTTTTAGCACTGCTGTAGAGAACCACACAACACAAAACATACCAGACTATACCCGTTCTATAATATCGTTTTAGCACTGCTGTAGAGAACCACACAACACAAAACACAACCCGACCATTATTAGTTATAATGTATTCCTCCACCTCCTACCAACTTTTAAACCAGACCTCCATGTGCCCTATAGTTGCCCCAGGATATTATAAAAACTGCACAAACTGGAGTTTTCCCTGTAAAATGTAAGCTCTTGCAATGTCAGTGCGTAGAGTGTGCAGAGGCATGGAGTCAAGTGCCATCGCCTCTCTCCTCGTTTCTCATAACTGTGCTAGGCAGAAATGTCAAAAAAAAAAAGAATCTTGCCTTAGTTCAAAATGAGTGTCTGGGACTTTCCGTTTGACAGAAAGGTTGTTTATCTCATTGGAGAATAAACGGTGAAGCTGAACTTTATGGAAATGCTGTTGCATTTCAGTGGTTCAGTGGCTGGTAGTGACTGGCACTCCAAAGGTTCCTCTATATTACCCCTGGAGAGAAGTAAAGTGCCTTGTTGTTGTTTAGTTAAATGGTACTGTGTGTGCGTGCGCACGGTGAGACTCAGTCCCTGTGGAACCATGTGTGTCTTTATTGTCAAGATGCTGTAGCCTCTCGTTAAAGCAGCTCCTCCTGGCCCGTTAAAAACACCTTAATTGCCCGGGGTTATTTAATCCATTAAGTCATAGCGCCCAGTCGATTTATAGCAACGGATGTGGCTGTATACTATACAGTAGCAGCTAGATGTAGCCACACCAAAACCGCTCTAAAGGCCATCGACAACAACGGGAGGTAAGAATAAAATCTACCGCCACTATAGCGACCTGACAGCGGAGGGCCGTCTAACACGGGATCATTTTTTTTTAAATAATTAGACGGGATGATTTAGATCGCGAGTTATTAACGTTTTAAGAGTTCCGTTGTCGTCGGCTAAACAGGGGAGGGAGATTTCCGATGACGTCTCACTGTTTGCGCAACATCGAGGATTGCACAACAGGCCTGTGGAGCGATGCGATCCTAAATCTAAAAATCTACCTTTTTAACCATAAAACAACCATTTCTCTTGTGAGGATCAGTTAAACTGTCCTCATAATATTGTCTATTTAGTTTGAGGACGCATGGCCGTTCACACTAACAAATTATAACTAATAATAATAATAATAATCAGAGGACCAACATTTTCCTTTTTTACACACCATTATAATGTTCATATCTTGATCATAAGACCCAATTACTGAATGGTCAAGTCTCCAGGCTACAACATATGGCACATTAGGAGACGTGCAACTACTATAGTACTATAGTGGCTTTTATTTGCAAGGACCCCTTAAAACCCATTCTAGGTGGGAACCCTTTTTGGTGTTATAGCATTATGTTATGCCTTAGCTATTGAAAGAATAGCAGATCTACAAGCTCATAGCTCGCCACCTAGTGGCGCACTACGAGCTTGTAGGTCTGCTATTTTTGAAAAATTGAAGAACGACTGACATAGAAACATAGCTTTTTCAGAAAACTATCAGGATGTATAGAAGACATTTTTTAGAATCTGATCTCAGGTCAAAATGGGTTAACACTGAGAGTGTTCAAAATAATGTCCATTTGGTTACATTTGAACACTCTCAGAGTTACAGACTTGTTGTGTTCCTTCAGGCGTGTCCTCTCATTTTCTATGTCCGTGGAAAAAAATTGAATTTTGACACAAATGTCCAGCACAAGCCCACATGGTGATGAAAACAACACAATGTCCAGCACAAGCCCACATGGTGATGAAAACAACAAAATGTCCAGCACAAGCCCACATGGTGATGAAAACAACACAATGTCCAGCACAAGCCCACATGGTGATGAAAACAACACAATGTCCAGCACAAGCCCACATGGTGATGAAAACAACACAATGTCCAGCACAAGCCCACATGGTGATGAAGACAACACAAATAAATGTCCAGCACAAGCCCACATGGTGATGAAGACAACAAAATGTCCAGCACAAGCCCACATGGTGATGAAGACAACACAAATGTCCAGCACAAGCCCACATGGTGATGAAAACAACACAATGTCCAGCACAAGCCCACATGGTGATGAAGACAACACAAATAAATGTCCAGCACAAGCCCACATGGTGATGAAGACAACAAAATGTCCAGCACAAGCCCACATGGTGATGAAAACAACACAATGTCCAGCACAAGCCCACATGGTGATGAAAACAACACAATGTCCAGCACAAGCCCACATGGTGATGAAAACAACAAAATGTCCAGCACAAGCCCACATGGTGATGAAAACAACACAATGTCCAGCACAAGCCCACATGGTGATGAAAACAACACAATGTCCAGCACAAGCCCACATGGTGATGAAAACAACACAATGTCCAGCACAAGCCCACATGGTGATGAAGACAACACAATGTCCAGCACAAGCCCACATGGTGATGAAACCAACAAAATGTCCAGCACAAGCCCACATGGTGATGAAGACAACACAAATAAATGTCCAGCACAAGCCCACATGGTGATGAAGACAACAAAATGTCCAGCACAAGCCCACATGGTGATGAAGACAACATAAATGTCCAGCACAAGCCCACATGGTGATGAAAACAACACAATGTCCAGCACAAGCCCACATGGTGATGAAGACAACACAAATAAATGTCCAGCACAAGCCCACATGGTGATGAAGACAACAAAATGTCCAGCACAAGCCCACATGGTGATGAAAACAACACAAATGTCCAGCACAAGCCCACATGGTGATGAAAACAACAAAATGTCCAGCACAAGCCCACATGGTGATGAAAACAACACAATGTCCAGCACAAGCCCACATGGTGATGAAAACAACACAATGTCCAGCACAAGCCCACATGGTGATGAAAACCACACAAATGTCCAGCACAAGCCCACATGGTGATGAAAACAACACAATGTCCAGCACAAGCCCACATGGTGATGAAAACACAATGTCCAGCACAAGCCCACATGGTGATGAAAACCACACAAATGTCCAGCACAAGCCCACATGGTGATGAAAACAACAAAATGTCCAGCACAAGCCCACATGGTGATGAAACCAACAAAAGGGGTTCCCACCTCAAATGGGTTAAATGCTCAAGTAAATTAAAAGTAAAAGTAAATTTAAATTGTACTTAAACACAGTACTTGAGTAAATAGTTACAGTACGTCCAGCGGTTTCATGTCTCCAGTCACAGAACCCACTACTGTAACCTCTCGTGTATTACTGGCTGTCATGTGAGAGGCTTCCTGAATAATAATAACTAGTGTTTGTCACAAAAGTCTCAAACTTGTCTAAGATTAACATATGGAATAAATTATGTACTGGCCATATATGGAGCGTGTCTTAAGTGTACAGGGTTTCATTAGGTCAGATCAACATTATGGAATGTCAGTGAGTCTGTCTCGCATCGTCTCGCATCGCTCCGGACATGTAACCGTTTCTGACGAGAGGTAAACAAGGTGCGCTAACCGCTAATGCTAACTGCTAATGCTAACCGCTAATGCTAACCGCTAACACTAACCGCCAATGCTAGCGATCACTCCTCCCAACAACGGCCCCTTCTTCATCAGACGCTCTTAACCCATTTAGGCCTGACGTCGATATTAAAAAAATATATTTTTTTCTGTTTTCTGAAATACCTCATGTTTCTACATCAGTGGTTCTCAATATTTCATGTCAAGGACCCCAAAAGATAAATGTAATCGGCCGCCGACCACCATCTGAATATATGTTGTTCCAGGGACCCCCCCCCCAGAAGCAAAGATTTTAGTTAAAAACATTTGCTCTGAAAGAATAATATATTCAAAGATTTGCAACACATTTTCACGACTTTAAAAAAATGTTCAATAGCTAAAGTATAACGTAACGCTCAAAACACCAAACGGGGTTCCCGCCCAAAATGGGTTAATCCAGAACGATTTACAGTAAGCCAGAACATTACATCATAATTCATCAAATACATGTTGATCAGATAACAGTGAGGGCAGAATAGTGAAGACGCCAAAAGTGATTTGTGACGATTTGATTGGCTGTGTGATTTTTGTTGGCGTTAGCATTAGCTACTAGAGCGGTGCCCGGCTGTAGAGCACCGAGTCGGTAACGATGGAAGTTGGAGATCCATCTATGCCCCGCCCGGCCGTGCAATACCCGCTGTACCCGTGTCAGAGTACCCGTTACGCCCATCTGTCTGTGTCCCTTTTATGCCCATATATGGACAATTCTGTATGACACTCTGTGCCCTTTATTCCTATATATGGAGTTCTATGTCAGGCATGCCCAAATATGGAGTGTTGTGATGTCAGAACGGGCCAGCTCCATACATGGATATCTTTTATAGATATTCTACAATATGACATAATCATGCAATGACATCACGACCGTGTAATTGTTCTTTTAAAAGGACGTGTCCGATGCACCAAACATCAGTTAGCGACTTGCAACGAGGAAACCGACCGAGCTGCCTTCATCCCAACAAGTTCATCTGTAAACCGGCCGTCAACACTCATTGACGGTGGAGCTGCTGTGTGAAATGTTTCACTGGACGATACATCTGGAAGGAGAACATAGGAAGATCCAGGTTGCTGTGGTGGTCGGACACGAGATCTACTGCTTTGGAGGAGATAGAAACCAGATAAGAGATCCCATTGAAGTGTTCGTCTTCAACACAGTGTCTTTACGCTGGAGGACGTTGACCCCTGCAGTGACCCCTGGAACAGGAGGACGTCACCTTGAGGCTCCCTCCTGGCGCTGGGGCCTCACAGCTGTTCTGATTGGAGATACCGTCTACCTATGGGGAGGGGTGACTAACCAAGGTTACTGCAATGTTGTTTATGCATTTGATGTCGACTCCCAGATATGGTCCAAACCCAGGGTGTCTGGGACTGTTCCAGAGAAGAGGTACCACCACTCAGCCTGTGCGTTGGGGAAGGTCATGTTTATGCATGGGGGATACTGTACTGCAGGCGCCACCACCAATGACATCTACAAGTTGGATACCAGCACAATGGTCTGGTCTTTGATTAACACCAGAGGAACTCCACCTCCTGCTACATACTGTCACTCTGCCACCATCATCGGGACAAAGATGTTTGTATTTGGGGGAACATCGCAGTATGGAAACAGTGTAATACGAGAGTGTAGAGTGTTTGACACCGAGACCAACCACTGGATGAACACACCTTCTCGACAGATTCTTCCAGAAGGACGCTTGAGGCATTCATACTTTACCTACAATGGAGAGCTGTACATATTTGGTGGTCTCAACGATAACCCGAGCTTCAATGATCTGTGGAAATTCAGTCCAGAGACGTTCTCCTGTAAGAAGGTTGAGTCCAAGGGGAAAGGCCCGTATCTGATGTGTAATATGTGCTGTTGCATGATTGGAGATCGTGTCTTCCTCTTTGGAGCAGACAACAGACCAGGTGACCTGCAGCATGTCTTAGACTTCAGTCACAGACCATGTGACCTGTATGTCTTAGACTTCAGTCCTAGCCTCAAGACATTATGTAATTTAGCAGTTATTCAGTATCATCTGGATCAGTCTGAACTCCCACACAACATCAGGTGGGAACTGGAAGCCATGACTACTAAAATAAAATAAAAAATAGCGAGGCAATAAAAGGAAAGAAAAAATATATATGAACTGGCAGCCATGATGATTACCAACAGCAGCTTAGAAAATAAACATAGTCCTCTAAACCAGTGCTTCTCAACCGGTGTTCTGGGGACCACCAGGGGTCCTTGAGGGAGTTCCTGGTGGTCTCCAGCTAAATGGTGGAGAGTTGGTAACCAAATGGACCCTTATACACTCTCAAGAGTTAAATTAATATTAAACATCTGCATTGCTGGCTTATGGCCAACCTAATTAACAGTGGATTGTGCCTTCTGCCTGCACTATTCATATGTTTAAATTCGTCATTTTAATGCCAAAAGAAAAATCTGTGATATACACACTACATCTCATTCTCACACGGCAATCCTATAGTATTATATACCCATTGCCACCAGGTGGCGGGAATGCAGCAGTACTGACTCCACTGTGGGGGTCCATGTCTCTGCCCCATACAGCAGTACTGACTCCACTGTGAGGGTCCATGTCTCGGCCCCATACAGCAGTACTGACTCCACTGTGAGGGTCCATGTCTCGGCCCCATACAGCAGTACTGACTCCACTGTGAGGGTCCATGTCTCAGCCCCCCATACAGCAGTACTGACTCCACTGTGAGGGTCCATGTCTCGGCCCCCATACAGCAGTACTGACTCCACTGTGAGGGTCCATGTCTCGGCCCCATACAGCAGTACTGACTCCACTGTGAGGGTCCATGTCTCTGCCCCATACAGCAGTACTGACTCCACTGTGAGGGTCCATGTCTCGGCCCCCATACAGCAGTACTGACTCCACTGTGAGGGTCCATGTCTCGGCCCCATACAGCAGTACTGACTCCACTGTGAGGGTCCATGTCTCTGCCCCATACAGCAGTACTGACTCCACTGTGAGGGTCCATGTCTCGGCCCCATACAGCAGTACTGACTCCACTGTGAGGGTCCATGTCTCTGCCCCATACAGCAGTACTGACTCCACTGTGAGGGTCCATGTCTCGGCCCCATACAGCAGTACTGACTCCACTGTGAGGGTCCATGTCTCTGCCCCATACAGCAGCACTGACTCCACTGTGAGGGTCCATGTCTCGGCCCCATACAGCAGCACTGACTCCACTGTGAGGGTCCATGTCTCAGCCCCCCATACAGCAGTACTGACTCCACTGTGAGGGTCCATGTCTCGGCCCCATACAGCAGCACTGACTCCACTGTGAGGGTCCATGTCTCGGCCCCCATACAGCAGTACTGACTCCTCTGTGAGGCCCCATACAGCAGCACTGACTCCACTGTGAGGGTCCATGTCTCGGCCCCATACAGCAGTACTGACTCCTCTGTGAGGCCCCATACAGCAGTACTGACTCCTCTGTGAGGCCCCATACAGCAGTACTGACTCCACTGTGAGACCCCATACAGCAGTACTGACTCCACTGTGAGGCCCCATACAGCAGTACTGACTCCACTGTGAGGCCCCATACAGCAGTACTGACTCCACTGTGAGGCCCCATACAGCAGTACTGACTCCACTGTGAGGGTCCATACAGCAGTACTGACTCCACTGTGAGGCCCCATACAGCAGTACTGACTCCACTGTGAGGCCCCATACAGCAGTACTGACTCCACTGTGAGGCCCCATACAGCAGTACTGACTCCACTGTGAGGCCCCATACAGCAGTACTGACTCCACTGTGAGGCCCCATACAGCAGTACTGACTCCACTGTGAGGCCCCATACAGCAGTACTGACTCCACTGTGAGGCCCCATACAGCAGTACTGACTCCACTGTGAGGGTCCATACAGCAGTACTGACTCCACTGTGCGGGTCCATACAGCAGTACTGACTCCACTGTGAGGCCCCATACAGCAGTACTGACTCCACTGTGAGGCCCCATACAGCAGTACTGACTCCACTGTGAGGCCCCATACAGCAGTACTGACTCCACTGTGAGGGTCCATGTCTCGGCCCCATACAGCAGTACTGACTCCACTGTGAGGCCCCATACAGCAGTACTGACTCCACTGTGAGGGTCCATACAGCAGTACTGACTCCACTGTGAGGGTCCATACAGCAGTACTGACTCCACTGTGAGGCCCCATACAGCAGTACTGACTCCACTGTGCGGGTCCACGGTAGCTATGGACAGTCGCCTCTTAACCCATTCTGACCTGAGATCAGATTATATAAACGTCTTCTACATCCTGACAGTTTTCTGATAAAGCTATGTTTCTATGTCAGTCGTTCTTCGATTTTTCAAAAATAGCTAAAGCACGACATGATGCTTACACCAAAATGGGTTCCCGTTCAGAATGGGTTAAGGTCTTGGAAGTGTCATGGAAGTCTGTTGGAGAGCACGTATAATCTGCTGCACGACTCAAAGTGCAGCAGAGTTCAGGCGGAACACCGCATGCATGCTGACTCAAAGTGCAGCAGAGTTCAGGCGGAACACCGCATGCTGACTCAAAGTGCAGCAGAGTTCAGGCGGAACACCGCATGCTGACTCAAAGTGCAGCAGAGTTCAGGCGGAACACCGCATGCTGACTCAAAGTGCAGCAGAGTTCAGGCGGAACACCGCATGTTGACTCAAAGTGCAGCAGAGTTCAGGGGGAACACCGCATGTTGACTCAAAGTGCAGCAGAGTTCAGGCGGAACACCGCATGTTGACTCAAAGTGCAGCAGAGTTCAGGCGGAACACCAGCCTGAACGAGACGTCACAAACACGCCTCAACAGACATATACGACCCTTTAGTTCTCTCAGAACCCGTCCCCCAGAACCAGAACCACAGGTCCAAATGTCAACACAGCTAGACTGTCAATTATTTTGACACTGACGAAGGAAGGCCTGCGCGCCGAAACGCGTTTGTCCGTCTGGTATATGACTGCTGCTGCTATGCGGAGCACTATCTTTATTAACCCATTCTGACCTGAGATCAGATTCATATACGAGGTTTCCGCCGGACACACATTGGTCTGATGAACCCATTCTGACCTGAGATCAGATTAAAAAAAAATGCCTGTTTGAAAATGACAGTTTTCTGAAAAAGCTATGTTTCTATGTCAGTGATTCTTCGATAAAAAAAAAAAAAGCAGACCTACAAGCTCGTAGCGCGCCACTCGGTGGCGCGCTATGAGCTTGTAGATCTGCTATATTTTTCAATATAGCTAAAGCATATAGCATAATGCTATAACACCAAAAGGGGTCCCCCCCCAAAATGTGTTAATAAAGACTCTTACTCAACTGGAAGTGCGGATTTAATTCATTTTCTATTATGTTCTTTTGGAATCTGCACCCTGAGCGCACGCCTGAAACTATATAAAACTGACTGAGTAGAGCGTGCCTTTTTCCCCTGAAGAACACAGCTAGACTCCCACACACACACACACACAGAGAATAACCAATGAACCACAGCTTTGAGTTTCTCAAATGAATAACATGAACTTAACCCATTTTGATCGGGAACCCGTTTTGGTGTTAGCATTATGTTATGCTTTTAGCTATTGGAAAAATAGCAGATCTACAAGCTCGTAGCGCGCCACCGAGTGGCGCGCTACGAGCTTGTAGATCTGCTATTTTTGAAAAATCGAAGAGCGACTGACATAGAAGACATTTTTTTAGAATCTGATCTCAGGTCAGAATGGAAAACTGTCAGGATGTAGAAGACATTTTTTAGAATCTGATCTCAGGTCAGAATGGGTTAATAACATTGCTCAGTGTATTCCAAATGTCCTCCACACACACACGCTGCACACAGTATGTCAGAGTCCACACAGAGGGGCAGCTCTCCATGGTGCTGAAAGCAGCCGATTGAGATGAGATGAGATTCAATTTATTGTCAAGTACAGCACAGCGAAAAGTATTTTCGCATCTCACCAATAGTGCAAACATGTCAGCAAGGAGGATACATTAATTACAGTAGTACAGTAGTAATGAACTGAGCAGTAGTCATTTAAATAAGTAATAAATAAGATTCACCCGTTATCACTGTATTAAATATATAAAAACGGGGCACGGTGGCACAGTTGTTAGTGCTGTCGCCTCACAGCTAGAAGGTCCTGGGTTCGATTACCGCTGGGGACGCTGTGGGCGCTGGCGGCGTGTTTCCTCCTCCGCGTCATCAGTGCCCATACCCGAAGGCGGGGTTGGCGAAAGGGCCTTTCTGTGTGGAGTTTGCATGTTCTCCCCGTGTCCCCTATAGGGTAGGTACCCTCACATGTTCTCCCCGTGTCCCCTATAGGGTAGGTACCCTCACATGTTCTCCCCGTGTCCCCTATAGGGTAGGTACCCTCACATGTTCTCCCCGTGTCCCCTATAGGGTAGGTACCCTCACAAAAAACATGCAGTAATCCTGGTCTCTAAACTGCCTCCCCCTGGCCAGCCGGGGCGCCTGGTGGAGGGGAAAGGAACTGGTTGGAATAACGTGTTCCTTTCACGCGCTACGTCCAACCAGGGAAACTCCCCCCTGTCAGGTGTAAAGGAGCAACGTGGACACTCAGGCATGAAGGAAGCATGAGTTCAAGTCCGTTGCTCTCCCCTTGTCCCCCATGTATGGGGACTAGGTTGGTGGAGGGTGTGTAGAGCCCAGGATCACATTAGATGATTGACACAGGGGTGAAAAATGGGTTACAAAATCGTGGGATAAAAAAAATATATATAAAAAAATATATATTGCTTAATTCTATGCACTGAAACAGTGGAATGGGGAGCAGCACACTCCTTGCAATAGGATAAGGATAATCTGGCGTTGATTAGTAATTATGAGCTGTTGAGCTGGAGCTGTGGACTCCTAGCCTATACCAGGCCAGCTATAGCAGGAGATATTCATAATCATATCCTCATCTCTCTTATCATAATAACACAATTTGCCACGGCTGAGTGAAACCAATTACATCCCAGATGTCCCTCCGATGGATTTTGAATGGCTATTGTCTATTCTTAATGTCTTAACCCATTTTAGGTGGGAACCCCTTTTGGTGTTAGCATTATGCTATGCTTTATAGCTATTGAAAAATAGCAGATCTACAAGCTCATAGCGTGCCACCGAGTGGCGCGCTACGAGCTTGTAGGTCTGCTATTTTTAACGACTGACATAGAAACATAGCTTTTTTTCAGAAAACTGTCAGGATGTAGAAGACATTTATAGAGTCTGATCTCAGGTCAAAATGGGTTAATGTCTTCATTCTATCGTTAATAATTAAAAACACATTTTGAGAGATTGTTGTCTTTATAGTATATTGAGGACTCTGCCATGCACTTAGAGAAGATCGAGTTAAAGTTTTAAAACATTTTTGTTAAGCTCTCACTACACACGCACACATGCACACGCATGCACACAAACGCACACACACAAACGCACACACTGCACACACACACACACACACACACACACACACACACACACACACACACAGGCAAATGCCGCCCAGTCGGGCCCCCTTGGGGAAAGTATTTTGTTGGTGTACTTTCCTCTCCTTCGGTCTCTGTGTTTGTCTCTCTCTCTCTATCTGCACACCTCCCCAGCTCTCTCCTCTCCTCTCTCCTCTCTCATCTCCTTCGGTCTCTGTGTGTGTCTCTCTCTCTCTCTCTGCACACCTCCCCAGCTCACCGTGATCTCGTAGCTCAGCGGGATGTTGTTTTGATGACCGTAAAGCATTCCTGATCGTTCCTCCTGGGAGCGTTTCTCCTCATCTGGCACGGCATAACGCTGGGCTCTCTCTCTCTTCTGTCCTGAGATGCACCCTGCGTTCATCTGGTGATGATCAGTGGGAGTGCAACCGTTAACCCCTTTTGGTGTTTTAAACATTAAAACATAAAATCGTGAAAACGTTATTATTTCAGAACGTTTTTTAACTCAAATCTTTGCTTCTGGGAGGGGTCCCTGGAACAACATATTTTCAGATGGGGGTCGGCGGCCAAGTCCTTACCATGAAAATGTATGAGAACCACTGATATAGAAACATGGGGTTTTTCAAGAAAACTGTCAGGATTTAGAAGACATTTGTAGAATCGAGATCAGGTCTAAATGGCTTAACCGATTTACATTTTATACTTTTTAAAAATGTATTTCTTTATTTCTTTATTTTTTCAAAAGCTTTCCAAACTGTTACACAGAGCAGACTACACCATTGTACGACAGAGTGTAAAAGCCATAGACCAAGGTAAAAGCCATAGACAAGGACCAAGGCAGTATGACCCTTCACAGCATGGAGGAGCATGTCTCATCGACTAAATCTTTTCACCAACGAAAACTAAGTAAAAACTAAGCTACGATGACTAAAACTAAGACTAAATATATTGACAATATTTCACGATTAATGGAGGGACTATAGTGGAGAAGAGATCCAGTAGAACTAAAAGTCAAGTCATCTTACGTTTGGTTTCCCCCTGAAAATAGCAGATCTACAAGCTCACAACAGCTTGTAGGTCTGCTATTTTCAGCATGCAACCAAATGTAAAATCACCCATTAGGACACCACGAAGGGCCTTAATGGGCGCTCTTTTTTTATATTTTAGTCAATAAAACTGGACTAAAAGTAAAACATTTCAGGTGACTAAAATATGACTGAATTGTATTCAAAAGACTATGACTAAATTAAATCTGTCAAAATCCTCCAGCACACTTTCATGAGGTTGTGAGATGATGTGGGGTGAAAAAACAAAACACTACAGCAGTGTATTTTCAACCTTTTTCATATCAAGGTCCATTATTTATTGGGCATTTGAGCCACGGATCCACCACCACCCGGGAACAGAACCCCTCTCTACAGAGATGACCCCTGGGTTAATTTCGCTGTACACTTGTGTCCAATGACAAAATAAAATCCATCCGTCCATAGTAGACCTATATAGCAATACAACAATGTAGGTGGTTGTACTATTGGTCTGATACAAGTCAATTCCAATGTACTTGAGTAAAAGTACAGAAATATAGGCGCCCAAAATATACTACAAAGTACTTTCACTAGAGTAAAATGTACTTAATTACTTTCCAGCGTTACTGCCAGCCTTGGGGAAGCTGTTGGTGGACTTCCACTCTTCGTTTAACATCATTATGTCAGCGCTAGCGGCGTCCTCCTCCCACGGTCTCCCGGCTCGCCGTGGGAGGATGGAACCGCTCCGTGGCCGTAAGGCGGAGGAGAAGCAGCGCTGTAGCATCAGACCCTGGAGCACCGCAGGGCTGCGTGTTCTCACCTCTTTGCTCTGGTCCTCCTCTAGCCCATTCTGACCTGAGATCAGAGATTAAAAAATGTCTTCTATACATCCTGACAAGTTTTCCATTCTGACCTGAGATCAGAGATTCTAAAAAATGTCTTCTATACATCCTGACAAGTTTTCTGAAAAAGCCATGTTTCTATGTCAGTCGTTCTTCGATTTTTCAAAAATAGCAGACCTACAAGCTCATAGCGCGCCACTCGGTGGCGCGCTATGAGCTTGTAGATCTGCTATTTTTCACCAAAAGGGGGTTCCTGGCCCAAAATGGGCTAGCGCTCTGCGTTGAATGAGCACTGCGCCTCAAGATGCCTCAGTGACTGGAATACCTGATGTGAAAAAAACAAAGTTTATATTCCTGAAGAACATGCCGTTCCAGAGCTAAATATAGCCGCAAAACAAATCCCACACAAAGCTATACCATCCATCGTGACTTTATGTCCTCTAGCCCATTCTGACCTGAGATCAGATTCATACGAGGTTTCCACTGGACACACACTGGTCTGATTAACCCATTCTGACCTGAGATCAGATTCTAAAAATGTCAGTCGTTCTTCGATTTTTCAAAAATAGCAGACCTACAAGCTCGTAGCGTGCCACTCGGTGGCGCGCTATGAGCTTGTAGATCTGCTATTTTTCAATAGCTAAAGCATAACATGATGCTAACACCAAAATGGGTTCCCGTTCAGAATGGGCTAGAGAAAGACTGGAGATTTCCGGCTGTTGTCGGTTGATAAAAGTTGTAATCTAATCCAACCGGCCATCTCATTCTAAGGCCATGAATAGAACAGACATTTATATTTCCGTTTATCGACGCTGTGCCTCCGTGATTAACGCGGGATAGAAAACAATCAGCCCCGTCCATGTGTGACGCGTTTGTTCTATTCAGTATGAATATGAATATGTGTTGGTTATAGTTTATGGTATCCATAACTACAAGCGTCATCGGCTCCTTAAACATAATATACATTATGGCTGTGAATACATAAGCACTTAACCCATTTTGACCTGAGATCAGATTCTAAAAATGTCTTCTACACATCCTGACAGTTTTCTGAAAAAGCTACGTTGTCAGTCGTTCTTCGATTTTTTCAAAAATAGCAGACCTACAAGCTCGTAGCGCGCCACTCGGTGGCGCGCTATGAGCTTGTAGATCTGCTATTTTTCAACAGCTAAAGCATAACATAGTGCTAACACCAAAAGGGGTTTAATAATGTATCTGAACGTTTATATCTATTTGGCCCATCCTGTCTCAGAGCGAGGTGTAGAGGAGGCAACAGCGGATATAAGGGGGAACTCATGTGGGAATAACAGAAATGATGATAATCTTTATCCCCTGAAACAATGATCGTTACTGTCGGCTGAAAACCTCATATGTGCAAAACCGTGAATGGTCCCACCGCTACACTGAAGCCCTGCCTGTGTTCTCTCCACTGTTTACAGCGCTAATATAATATGTCCTGCAGTTTGTGGCGTTGACAGTGAGACCATGTTCTGCTCTGGAATGAGCTGTGCTGCCTTACCCTGCTGATACTTACATTACCTTTAAATTAGCCTGAGCTAACGTGTTAGTTTCTGGTCTAGAGGGGGCGATTACGTCACATAATTTGGAGCGACGCCCACCCGGAAGGGTTGACTCCTCCCACTTTTAGACCAGAGCGGCCAATGAAGGGTTGACTCCCACTTTTAGACCAGAGCGGCCAATGAAGGGTTGACTCCCACTTTTAGACCAGAGCGGCCAATGAAGGGTTGACTCCCACTTTTAGACCAGAGCGGCCAATGAAGGGTTGACTCCCACTTTTAGACCAGAGCGGCCAATGAAGGGTTGACTCCCACTTTTAGACCAGAGCGGCCAATGAAGGGTTGACTCCCACTTTTACACCAGAGCGGCCAATAGCGTTCCTCCAGGCTTTCAACTTTGGCACCAACAAAAATGAAAGCCTGGTACCGAGGCTACCTTTAAATATGAGGAGTAGGACTGTCCGTGCGTGCGTGCGTGCGCCGTGCGTGCATGAAAGAGAGAGAGAGAGACAGAGAGAGAGAGGGGGGGGGGGGGCATTTGATCAGGCACTGCTGCATGATTGATCAGAACATCCTGCTGAATGTGTAGCTGGAGAGAGAGAGAGCAGAGCAGCTCTTGTGGTATATTTCCATACCATTATACACTGCAGAGACTTAACCAAGAACTGGAGAGCAGCAGACAGAGTGATGTTTCCGAGATGTTTATTTCAGCAACGGACACAGCATCAAAGCATATAGAGCACCGAAGTCTGACGTCACTTTCAGTAGAGGGCGTCAGTCCCCAGGTTCATGTATTTTTTTAGTTGCATTGAAATTGCCATAGGAGGATTTTTAGATTGCTTCATATAAGAACTGTGTTTGAAAAATAAACATGTCATCAACTGACTGAGAGAAAACGCTAATGTTACTGCTACTGAATTAGTTACATTTCCAATGAAGCAGACTGTATCATATGAGTGACTGACTGTTGCAAACGATACAGAGACACCTCCCTGACAATAACGCCGAGACAGTTTGTTTATTTTTGGACCACAACGCTTATAGTAGACGATATTGAGATCACCCCATGTTATTCTCCATAGAGAAATTACTTCCGCGAATCAGGGGAATCGAAGGGATGAGCGAGTTACGTCAGGACTTCGGTGCTCTATAGCATAGGCTCACGCTATGGCCTTGACCAGCCACAAGGTATAGTGACTGGCCATACTGACCTGAGTTAGGGATTGTCTGTAGGGTTGTGTCCTCTGAATGGGAGCGTACCTATAATATGTTCCCCAGGTTCTATGTTCCCCACCATGCAAAAAAGGTAATTTGTTCCCCGCTTAGAATAAACCTAAACCTAAACCTAACCTAGTAATTTTTGTAATTCTAGTAAGACTAAAAGTATTTTAGCAACTTAGTCTTAGTGTTACGTTTAGTAGCAAATTCTGATTTAAGCTGCAGTCTTTGAACAATCCATTGAACTCCAGGCCTGCCTATAGGCTACTTAAACTATGTAGTCTTAGCCAACTAAAAATTAACACTGGCATAAAATAAACTAAAACATAATTGCGTCAGAGTCTTCAACAAAAAGATGGCAAAAACAAACATTATGTGTTCTGTACTTATACATACAATTGTACAGTACAAAACACTGAAGTCCTTAACCCATTCTGAACGGGAACCCATTTTGGTGTTAGCATCATGTCGTGCTTTAGCTATTGAAAAATAGCAGATCTACAAGCTCATAGCGCGCCACGAGTGGCGCGATACGAGCTTGTAGGTCTGCTATTTTTTGAAAAATCGAAGAACGACTGACATTTTTAGAATCTGATCTCAGGTCAGAATGGGTTAATCAGACCAGTGTGTGTGTCCAGTGGAAACCTCGTATGAATCTGATCTCAGGTCAGAATGGGTTTTAAACCAGAAACCTAACGCTAACCCTAAACCCTATGGTTGCAGAGTGGTGTCCTCTGCAGGATGCTGCATGGTGTCTTCTGGGTGTAGAGTAGTTTATATAAGTGAGTTATATGGGAGCCTCTGTGGGATGAGACAGGGTGTGGTCCATGCAGTGAGTTGTTCCTCTGTGGGATGAGACAGGGTGTGGTCCATGCAGTGAGTTGTTCCTCTGTGGGATGAGACAGGGTGTGGTCCATCCAGTGAGCTGTTCCTCTGTGGGATCAGACAGGGTGTGGTCCATGCAGTGAGCTGTTCCTCTGTGGGATCAGACAGGGTGTGGTCCATGCAGTGAGCTGTTCCTCTGTGGGATCAGACAGGGTGTGGTCCATGCAGTGAGCTGTTCCTCTGTGGGATCAGACAGGGTGTGGTCCATGCAGTGAGTTGTTCCTCTGTGGGATGAGACAGGGTGTGGTCCATGCAGTGAGTTGTTCCTCTGTGGGATGAGACAGGGTGTGGTCCATGCAGTGAGTTGTTCCTCTGTGGGATGAGACAGGGTGTGGTCCATACAGTGAGTTGTTCCTCTGTGGGATGAGACAGGGTGTGGTCCATGCAGTGAGTTGTTCCTCTGTGGGATGAGACAGGGTGTGGTCCATACAGTGAGTTGTTCATGGCCCCGTTGCTTCTGTGGGATCATAAGACAGGGTGTGGTCCATCCAGTGAGCTGTCGTCTTTCAGGCTCTCTTTGCAGAAGGTTGGGACTGCTGCTGCATTACAGATGTGTTCCTTCATGTCCCACAGGCTGCTGCTGTCCAGGTGTGGGTTGTTTTGCAAAGTATCTTAAGTATCTCTCTCTCTCTCTCTCTCTCTCATCCTCTCTGTCTCTCTCTCTCGTTCTCTCTCTGTTCCCCCTCGGGCCTCGCTCTCATCTTTATTTCCTCTGTCTCCATCTCTCATCATCCTCCTCTTGTCTCTCTCTCTCTTACTCTAGTGTTTCTAATTTCTCTCTCTCTTTCTCCTCTCTCTCTCTCTCTCTCTCTCTCTCTCTCTCTCTCTCTCTCTCTCTCTCTCTCTCTCTCTCTCTCTCTCTCTCTCTCTCTCTCTCTCTCTCTCTCTCTCTCTCTCTCTCTCTCTCGCTCATACCTTGGAGGTAGAATCCATCTTTCAGGCAGTTTGGGGAACCTTGGCGTTCGCCCGCCGCACGATCGATCCACATGCATAATTCATCGTTAGGGGCAAGTTAAGAACAGCCCTGTCTCTCTCTCTCTCTCTCTCTCTCTCTCTCTCTCTCTCTCTCTCTCTCTCTCTCTCTCTCTCTCTCTCTGCTTTGATTCTCCGGTTTACCAGTTACACCCCCCCTCCCACCCAGCTGAACTAGATGGCTGAACAACTACAAATAGCCCCCAACACGCCCCCATCTGTGTGTACGTGTGTACAGTAATTAATTTAACTCTGAGCGTGTACGGATGTGGACCCATATGAGGGTCCAATCGGTAACATGTGCACACTCTCCGAGTTACGAGTAGATAAATTAACTCTATGTTGTTGTTTTTGTGTTCACGCGGCTGTGGCTCAGGAGGTAGAGCAGGTCGTCCAATGACCCCTATTGGGTTGGCGGTTCGAATCCCGGCTCCTCCTCCTCCTGTCCTACATGTGGAAGTGTCCTTGGGCAAGACACTGAACCCTACATTGAAGTGTCCTTGGGGCAAGACACTGAACCCTACATTGAAGTGTCCTTGGGGCAAGACACTGAACCCTACATTGAAGTGTCCTTGGGGCAAGACACTGAACCCTACATTGAAGTGTCCTTGGGCAAGACACTGAACCCTACATTGAAGTGTCCTTGGGGCAAGACACTGAACCCTACATTGAAGTGTCCTTGGGGCAAGACACTGAACCCTACATTGAAGTGTCCTTGGGGCAAGACACTGAACCCTACATTGTCTCCAGTGAGTCGGTCGGTGTGAGCTCGCCACCGTCGGTGTGTGAATGTGGGAAGTGAGGACGCTGGGGTCGACTGTTCGCCGCTTCACCTCCCTATGTATGAATGAATGAACCTTCACCTCCCAATGTATGAATGAATGAACCTTCACCTCCCAATGTATGAATGAATGAACCTTCACCTCCCAATGTATGAATGAATGAACCTTCACCTCCCAATGTATGAATGAATGAACCTTCACCTCCCAATGTATGAATGAATGAACCTTCACCTCCCAATGTATGAATGAATGAACCTTCACCTCCCAATGTATGAATGAATGAACCTTCACCTCCCAATGTATGAATGAATGAACCATTGTAAAGATTCACCTCCCAGTGTATGAATGAATGAACCATTGTAAAGATTCACCTCCCAATGTATGAATGAATGAACCATTGTAAAGATTCACCTCCCGATGTATGAATGAATGAACCATTGTAAAGATTCACCTCCCAATGTATGAATGAATGAACCATTGTAAAGATTCACCTCCCAATGTATGAATGAATGAACCATTGTAAAGATTCACCTCCCAATGTATGAATGAATGAACCATTGTAAAGATTCACCTCCCAATGTATGAATGAATGAACCTTTGTAAAGATTCACCTCCCAATGTATGAATGAATGAACCATTGTAAAGATTCACCTCCCAGTGTATGAATGAATGAACCATTGTAAAGATTCACCTCCCAGTGTATGAATGAATGAACCATTGTAAAGATTCACCTCCCAGTGTATGAATGAATGAACCATTGTAAAGATTCACCTCCCAATGTATGAATGAATGAACCATTGTAAAGATTCACCTCCCAATGTATGAATGAATGAACCTTTGTAAAGATTCACCTCCCAATGTATGAATGAATGAACCATTGTAAAGATTCACCTCCCAGTGTATGAATGAATGAACCATTGTAAAGATTCACCTCTCAATGTATGAATGAATGAACCATTGTAAAGATTCACCTCCCAGTGTATGAATGAATGAACCATTGTAAAGATTCACCTCTCAATGTATGAATGAATGAACCATTGTAGAGATTCACCTCCCAGTGTATGAATGAATGAACCATTGTAAAGATTCACCTCCCAATGTATGAATGAATGAACCATTGTAAAAATTCACCTCCCAATGTATGAATGAATTAACCATTGTAAAGATTCACCTCCCAATGTATGAATGAATGAACCATTGTAAAAATTCACCTCCCAATGTATGAATGAATGAACCTTTGTAAAGATTCACCTCCAAATGAATGAACCATTGTAAAGATTCACCTCCCAATGTATGAATGAATGAACCATTGTAAAGATTCACCTCCCAATGTATGAATGAATGAACCATTGTAAAGATTCACCTCCCAATGTATGAATGAATGAACCATTGTAAAGATTCACCTCCCAATGTATGAATGAATGAACCTTTGTAAAGATTCACCTCCAAATGTATGAATGAATGAATGAACCATTGTAAAGATTCACCTCCCAATGTATGAATGAATGAACCATTGTAAAGATTCACCTCCCAATGTATGAATGAATGAACCATTGTAAAGATTCACCTCCCAATGTATGAATGAATGAACCTTTGTAAAGATTCACCTCCAAATGTATGAATGAATGAACCATTGTAAAGATTCACCTCCCAATGTATGAATGAATGAACCTTTGTAAAGATTCACCTCCCAGTGTATGAATGAATGAACCATTGTAAAGATTCACCTCCCAATGTATGAATGAACCATTGTAAAGATTCACCTCCCAGTGTATGAATGAATGAACCATTGTACAGATTCACCTCCCAGTGTATGAATGAATGAACCATTGTAAAGATTCACCTCCCAATGTATGAATGAATGAACCATTGTAAAGATTCACCTCCCAATGTATGAATGAATGAACCATTGTAAAGATTCACCTCCCAATGTATGAATGAATGAACCTTTGTAAAGCGCTTTGAGCACTTGGAAAAGCGCTATGAAAATGCAATTCATTATTCAATTCATTATTACTTTGTACACTTTGACACACAAGAGCAGGAAGGCACGGTGCTGATTAATGTGCGGGGGGAACATATTCACCTTATCTAAATGGGTTAAGGCAATGTGTTCAGAACCTGTAAACTCTCTGGGGTCAGAGGCTTAGGTTGTTGCTTAAGGCAATTGTTTTGAACGTAATTTGTATTATGGCAAATTTTCCCTTTATTTTTCTGAGGCATATAATATGTGACCAGATTTGACTGAGAGCCTGCCATCGTGCAAATTCCAGCTTTTCACCAGAGGAGAAACACTTTTTTATTTTATTTTATTTTTTCAAAAATGAGTTAATAGCACAGGCAGACTCTTCACATACTAGAGCATGTCTGAAATAAGTGTCAGAGCTGAAATTGACATGTAAATATGAAATAAATGTAGCTAGGTGTAATGTTAGAGTCCACAGAAGACATGCAAATATGAAATATAAATGCTTAAACATGTAGCTAGGTGTAATGTTAGAGACCACATAAGACATGTATGTATATATGAAATAAATGCTTAAACATGTAGCTATAGGTGTAATGTTAGAGACCACAGAAGACATGTATGTAAATATGAAATAAATGCTTAAACATGTAGCTATAGGTGTAATGTTAGAGTCCACAGAAGACATGCAAATATTAAATATAAATGCTTAAACATGTAGCTAGGTGTAATGTTAGAGACCACAGAAGACATGTATGTAAATATGAAATATAAATGCTTAAACATGTAGCTATAGGTGTAATGTTAGAGTCCACAGAAGACATGCAAATATGAAATATAAATGCTTAAACATGTAGCTAGGTGTAATGTTAGAGACCATGAAGACATGTAAATATGAAATAAATGCTTAAACATGTAGCTAGGTGTAATGTTAGAGACCACAGAAGACATGTAAATATGAAATAAATGCTTAAACATGTAGCTAGGTGTAATGTTAGAGACCACAGAAGACATGTAAATATGAAATAAATGCTTAAACATGTAGCTAGGTGTAATGTTAGAGTCCACAGAAGTGAACCTTTCAAGCCTGTTTTCTCAACTCGCTGTTTCTCTGCAAGACATTATACTCTATAAGCCATATCTCCAAAACTGGTGGGTCAAACTGAACAACCAATATGTCAATTTGAAGCTATGATTCCCTGCTGGAAAACGGAAAATCAAAACATTTGGTCACATATAGACTGATTAGAAAAACAAAACAAAAACTTTCCAAATATTTTAATACACAAATAAAAACTGAGGATCTCGGAGCTGAATATTTTTGGGGGTCCTGCCGTGCGCTACCACCATACAGACTGGTCAAAATAAGGTTTTGTTGGCTTGACGACTGCAGCTTTAAACTTCTAGACTGACGCCGCCTATAACTTCTGGTCTTAAAAGGATCCCTGGCTAATAAGACAAATATGCCTTAAAGATGGAGTGCCGTGATTTTTTTCCACACTTAAACATGATCATCAGGTGTATTTAGGTGTATATGAGGTATAATTTTTTCAAAAAAGTGTACAGTATTTGTTAAAATGATGGTTTTATGTGGACACACCCACCAGTTCATTAGGTATGCGTGAGTTTAACCATAGCACCACCCACCTAATCCAGTCCCTCCGCCTCCTCCTTTAAGACCACCCACTTGTCCTAGTCCCTCCCCCTCCTTATAAAAGGACAGCCCATGGCTCTGCCCTTTTGTTTACAAAATGGCAAATTGGTGTCTGTAATGTAACAAAAACTCATGTTTTTGTGAATGTTAGAAGTGAACACTTCCAATATTTCTGAGATATCGTATAGGCACCATTATGCACTTATACTGCCACCATCCATGTATAGGCATATAATCCATGCATCCATACCATATCAGATCTGTTTTTTCTGATTTCTTATAATCATTTATTTATTTCCTCCAATTATATTGACCCTATTGTCGCAATCAGCTCAGCTCATCATCCAATTCGATCATAGTTTAACAGCGGAAACAATTAGTTTGATAGATCATTTAGCCTACAATATATTGTAGGCTATTGATTTCCTCCAGCTAAGCACCCTGGCATTAAAACTGTCCTTTATCTGACTGCGTTGAGTTTCAGCAAAAGTCGCCAGATTTAAAGAAACAAGCGGCCAGGTCCACAAAAATAAGTCACAGAAATTGCCGTGAATATTTATGAAAACGTTTCAACAACACCAATCCTTTTAACAACATATTAATCTGAGGGTCCTTCACATGAATCATTGGTCAAGTCAACCACATCTCCCCTGAAAGTTACTTATATGAAAACAAGCCCAAGTCGCTTGTAATAGCCAGACATGGCAACATGACATCCAGCGCGACACAACATACTTCTAATTCTTGACTTTACAGCCTCGTATAAGTATTAGGACCTACATACATATTGACTACAACAGCCAACAAGAATGCACACTGTGACACTACACTCTGTATCAAAGCCCGACCACTGTGATTATAAAAGAAACAACCTACTCCTTGAGAACAACAAGAGCAACTATACAGCAGAGCAGGTAGGCTATAAGACTGGTTTGTTGTGGTTTCCTTCCTGAGGACCCGACGTGAACATTTACTTGCTTCCAATCTAACGAAAAACAGTCTGCTCTGCTGTGAACTGGTAATGTGTGAAATGACTGTTTGAAAATCTGCCACACAGTTAGACACACACAGAGCAGCAAAAGCAAACTGGCTGCGCTGTTCAGTTCACACGTGTGTATGTGGCAGGCAGCTCCGCCCACAGAGGTTGTCGTATTTAAAAAATATGTATAGAGGGGGAGGTGCGTGTGTGCGTGCAATATTTTTACGTCACACTATCCGTGTTTACTTCATTGGCCCGTTTGACCGTCAAGGGTTCAGCCTCCAGGAAGAAACCCTAAATACAAAGTTATTACACCATTGGACATAAAAACGACTCCAGGGTGTCTAATGAAGTACTGTCACCCCATAGACACATGAAAAGCTGGAAAAATACAAAAATTGTGGCACTCCATCTTTAATACATATACTTGTCACAACATTATAAATGTTTGTTGTCGTGATTTGTCACGACTCGAGTTGGCTTCGTACGACGCTTAACAGGTCTTTAAATAAATAAGTTTTGAAATGTCTATGAGGAAAATGCATTGGGATTAATTTCCTGGGCCCTGGTGTCGTCATGAAAGGGGGGCGGGACTGCGACGCTCTATAGCTAAAATAAAAAAAATAAAAACACCTTAAGTATTTTATTTCTTTCATAAATAAAGAATCTTTCACTCAATAGGATCTTATTCTGATGATGTCATATGTATGTCCATATGGTCTAGCCCTCTGGAATGTATGGAGTGCATATATGCTAATAAAAAAACACCTTAATACTTCCTAAGGTTAATATGAGCATCAAAGCAATATTTGAAATACTATTTATTAGCATGTGCGTTCCATATATTCCATAGGGCTGGACATAATGACATCATCAAACACCATAACACATTAAAACTAATATATATATGAATCTTTCCATATATTTGCAGTTTAGGACAATGCGTACAGGACAAGAGTCACACAGAGGATAGTGAGCCATGGGCAACAATCCATTCAAGGTCCAATTTAACTATAAGACCAGTTAGTGTTTAACCCCTTCTGAACGGGTCGGGAACCCCTTTGGGTGTTTAAAGCGTTGTGTCATGCTTTAGCTGTTGAAAAATAGCAGATCTACAAGCTCATAGCGCGGCACCGAGTGCCGCGCTATGAGCTTGTAGGTCTGCTATTTTTGAAAAATCGTCAAAATGTGGCGCAAATCTTTGAATATATATTCTTTCAGAGCGAACGTTTTTAACTCAAATCTTTGCTTCTGGGTCCGTGGGGGGGGGGGGGGGGTCCCTGAAACAACACATTTCCCAGATGGGTGTTCTGCGTAGTAGTAAATAAATAAATATCTATGTTCACAGAGCGCCTCCATCGTGCAGCGACCGAGTATCAAATTTAGGGCTTGAGTGGCTTAACACCCTGGTCTTCTCCTTAATGAGCTCCCCTGTGGCAGCCATTATCCCTGCCACTGTCTCTCTATCTCTGGGTCTCTCTCTCTCTCTCTCTCTCTCTCTCTCTCTCTCTCTCTCTCTCTCTCTCTCTCTCTCTATCTCTGGGTCTCTGCTTCTTTGGGCCCACATTCTGCTTCGTGTCCGTCCGGCCTCTCCAGTGCATTGTGGAGCAGAACCCTATACTGTACGTACAGTCTGTTTACACTACACTTTACGTAGGGTCCCGTCCCATCTGAACCCTGTATGTACAGTCTGTTTACACTACACTCTACGTAGGGTCCCATCCCATCTGAACCAGGCTAAATGTTACACAGACTGAACCCTGTAAGGACAGTTTGTTTACACTACACTTTACGTAGGGTCCCGTCCCATCTGAACCAGGCTAAATGTTACACAGACTGAACCCTGTACGTACAGTCTGTTTACACTACACTTTACGTAGGGTCCCGTCCCATCTGAACCAGGCTAAATGTTACACAGACTGAACCCTGTACGTACAGTCTGTTTACACTACACTTTACGTAGGGTCCCGTCCCATCTGAACCAGGCTAAATGTTACACAGACTGAACCCTGTACGTACAGTCTGTTTACACTACACTCTACGTAGGGTCCTGTCCCATCTGAACCAGGCTAAATGTTACACAGACTGAACCCTGTACGTACAGTCTGTTTACACTACACCTTACGTAGGGTCCCGTCCCATCTGAACCAGGCTAAATGTTACACAGACTGAACCCTGTACGTACATTCTGTTTACACTACACTCTACGTAGGGTCCTGTCCCATCTGAACCAGGCTAAATGTTACACAGACTGAACCCTGTAAGGACAGTTTGTTTACACTACACTTTACGTAGGGTCCCGTCCCATCTGAACCAGGCTAAATGTTACACAGACTGAACCCTGTACGTACATTCTGTTTACACTACACTCTACGTAGGGTCCTGTCCCATCTGAACCAGGCTAAATGTTACACAGACTGAACCCTGTACGTACAGTCTGTTTACACTACACTCTACGTAGGGTCCTGTCCCATCTGAACCAGGCTAAATGTTACACAGACTGAACCCTGTACGTACAGTCTGTTTACACTACACCTTACGTAGGGTCCCGTCCCATCTGAACCAGGCTAAATGTTACACAGACTGAACCCTGTACGTACAGTCTGTTTACACTACACTCTACGTAGGGTCCCGTCCCATCTGAACCAGGCTAAATGTTACACAGACTGAACCCTGTAAGGACAGTTTGTTTACACTACACTTTACGTAGGGTCCCGTCCCATCTGAACCAGGCTAAATGTTACACAGACTGAACCCTGTCCGTACAGTCTGTTTACACTACACTTTACGTAGGGTCCCGTCCCATCTGAACCAGGCTAAATGTTACACAGACTGAACCCTGTACCTACAGTCTGTTTACACTACACTTTACGTAGGGTCCCGTCCCATCTGAACCAGGCTAAATGTTACACAGACTGAACCCTGTACGTACATTCTGTTTACACTACACTCTACGTAGGGTCCCGTCCCATCTGAACCAGGCTAAATGTTACACAGACTGAACCCTGTACGTACAGTCTGTTTACACTACACTTTACGTAGGGTCCCGTCCCATCTGAACCAGGCTAAATGTTACACAGACTGAACCCTGTACGTACAGTCTGTTTACACTACACCTTACGTAGGGTCCCGTCCCATCTGAACCAGGCTAAATGTTACACAGACTGAACCCTGTACGTACAGTCTGTTTACACTACACTCTACGTAGGGTCCCGTCCCATCTGAACCAGGCTAAATGTTACACAGACTGAACCCTGTAAGGACAGTTTGTTTACACTACACTTTACGTAGGGTCCCGTCCCATCTGAACCAGGCTAAATGTTACACAGACTGAACCCTGTCCGTACAGTCTGTTTACACTACACTTTACGTAGGGTCCCGTCCCATCTGAACCAGGCTAAATGTTACACAGACTGAACCCTGTACCTACAGTCTGTTTACACTACACTTTACGTAGGGTCCCGTCCCATCTGAACCAGGCTAAATGTTACACAGACTGAACCCTGTACGTACATTCTGTTTACACTACACTCTACGTAGGGTCCCGTCCCATCTGAACCAGGCTAAATGTTACACAGACTGAACCCTGTACCTACAGTCTGTTTACACTACACTTTACGTAGGGTCCCGTCCATCTGAACCAGGCTAAATGTTACACAGACTGAACCCTGTACGTACATTCTGTTTACACTACACTTTACGTAGGGTCCCGTCCCCTCTGAACCAGGCTAAATGTTACACAGACTGAACCCTATACTGTACAGTCTGTTTACACTACACTTTACGTAGGGTCCCGTCCCATCTGAACCAGGCTAAATGTTACACAGACTGAACCCTATACGTACATTCTGTTTACACTACACTTTACGTAGGGTCCCGTCCCATCTGAACCAGGCTAAATGTTACACAGACTGAACCCTATACGTACATTCTGTTTACACTACACTCTACGTAGGGTCCTGTCCCATCTGAACCAGGCTAAATGTTACACAGACTGAACCCTGTAAGGACAGTTTGTTTACACTACACTTTACGTAGGGTCCCGTCCCATCTGAACCAGGCTAAATGTTACACAGACTGAACCCTGTACCTACAGTCTGTTTACACTACACTTTACGTAGGGTCCCGTCCCATCTGAACCAGGCTAAATGTTACACAGACTGAACCCTGTACGTACATTCTGTTTACACTACACTCTACGTAGGGTCCCGTCCCATCTGAACCAGGCTAAATGTTACACAGACTGAACCCTATACGTACATTCTGTTTACACTACACTTTACGTGGGGTCCCGTCCCATCTGAACCAGGCTAAATGTTACACAGACTGAACCCTGTACGTACAGTCTGTTTACACTACACTTTACGTAGGGTCCCGTCCCATCTGAACCAGGCTAAATGTTACACAGACTGAACCCTGTATGTACAGTCTGTTTACACTACACTCTACGTGGGGTCCCGTCCCCTCTGAACCAGGCTAAATGTTACACAGACTGAACCCTATACTGTACAGTCTGTTTACACTACACTTTACGTATAGGGTCCCGTCCCATCTGAACCAGGCTAAATGTTACACAGACTGAACCCTGTACGTACAGTCTGTTTACACTACACTTTACGTAGGGTCCCGTCCCATCTGAACCAGGCTAAATGTTACACAGACTGAACCCTGTACGTACATTCTGTTTACACTACACTTTACGTGGGGTCCCGTCCCATCTGAACCAGGCTAAATGTTACACAGACTGACAGGCTTTTGAGTGATTGTGATATTGTTTCAAAAGAAGCATATAGGAGCTATAGGAGACTACATCACAACGTCTGAGAATTTTCCTTTGGCGCAGAAGCCGTTACACTGCCTGCCTGCCTCTCTCTCTCTCTCTCTCTCTCTCTCTCTCTCTCTCTCTCTCTCTCTCTCTCTCTCTCTCTCTCTCTCTCTCTCTCTCATATCTCCTGCCACTCAGTAGAGATGAAAGTGTCAGGTCAATAATTAATCAATAAGAGACAGATCCAGGTCGAAGTGTGTGTGTGTGTGTGGTTCGTGTATGTGTGCAGTGCATGCATACATGCGTGCGTATGTGAATGTGTGCGTGCGTGCGCGTGGCACATTGCATATGTATGTGTGCATGTGTCAGAGAGGGCGTGGAGGTCCATACAGTCAGTTAGCGCTCAATCAATACAGTAATCACTGGCGGTCCCGTAGAGACGCTGTAAGACCTGGTAGAGCCGCGCTCAATTGTTTTCATCTCCGCGCAGCGAGGCGCAGCGCACTGTGACATCCGTAGAGCCCAGGGTTAGGGTATAGGGTTTAGACGTGAACTTTAGTGTTTATTAAACGACCTTAAATAAAATCTTCACTCGTTGATCACGGTCATCGTTGACTCGTGGTCATGATGTATAAGAAATTATACCACGGGTCGTTTCGAGGAAGCAATCTGATTGGTTGAAACAGCCTTCTAGCCGTGGTTCAAACGAGCACTGCTCCATGCACACCTAATCAAAACAAAGAATTCAGCTGCTCTGTTGGCTATATAGGCTAGCTAGTTTATTGGGACATTTGTGGTCGTAGTGACTGTCTGTCATTAAAACTATCTGTTATCGAGGGTGTGGTTTAACGTGATTATTGCCACTTCAGTGCAGTGTTGTTTTTGGCAGCAAATTTCTATTTTAGTTTTAGTCATAGTCTCTTGAATAGTTTTCACTTAGTGTAGGGTTACAGTTGATTTAGTCGACTAAAATGTGTTTTGACAGGCCTTGATGTCGATGTCGACATATTTTACACTTTGGTTGCATGCTGAAAATAGCAGATCTACAATCTCACAACGCGTCGCAGCGCAACGCGTTGTGAGATTGTATATCTGCTATTTTCAGCATGCAACCCAGCATAAAACTGGATCTCTTGTCCACTAGTCCCTTCCTAACATTTTAGTCTAGTTTTTATTTGTTGACGAAATTGTCAGTATATTTAGTCTTAGTTTTAGTCATCATAGATTCGTTTTCATTTAGTTTTAGTCAGTGCAAAAAGGTAGTCGACGAACATTTTTCGTCTTTGTTTTAGTCGACGAAAACAACACTGCTTCAGTGACAATATGACTTCAGTCATAAGGCTTCTGTTTTTGGCGGTCACGAGGCTTAATCTCCACCCACTCTAACTCCTGGACCACTAATCTCTCTCTAGGACTGTGGCTCTCAAACCTCTTCATGTCAAAGGCATTATACTGTGTGTGTGTGTGTGTGTGTGTGTGTGTGTGTGTGTGTGTGTGTGTGTGTGTGTGTGTGTGTGCGTGTGCGTGTGCGTGTGCGTGTGTGTGTGATGCGTGAGCCGTCTTTTTTGCATAACCCGCCCCTCGAAATGAATGAATGTCATGTTCTCATTTTTGTTTCGATTGTATATACTCTACAAGCTCACAACGCGTGGCCTGCTGTGCGATAATTGCGCTACAAGTCTGTCCGCCCCAAGAGGGGGGGGGGGGGGGGGGGGGGGCTATAGCCCCTACCCCCCCCCCCCCCCTCCAAACAAGCCCAATTGACTGACTCCTTATGATCTCACATGACGGTAACCACATGCAGTAACAGTGATGCTACTGCATGACCCATTCTGACCTGAGATCAGATTCATACAAGGTTTCCACTGGACACACACTGGTCTGATGAACCCATTCTGACCTGAGATCAGATTCATACGAGGTTTCCACTGGACACACACTGGTCTGATTAACCCATTCTGACCTGAGATCAGATTCTAAAAATGTCAGTCGATTTTTCAAAAAATAGCAGACCTACAAGCTCGTAGCGCGCCACTCGGTGGCGCGATATGAGCTTGTAGATCTGCTATTTTTCAATAGCTAAAGCATAACATGATGCTGTAACACCAAAATGGGTTCCCGTTCAGAATGGGTTAGACTAGACTAGAATAGACACCCCAGACACAAACATGTCAAGGAGACCCGACAAATCTAATATAATCTTTCATCACCACCGTTAATCCATTTCTCACGTACATTTTTGACATTCATACCATGTCATTACATTTTCATTCATATCAGGGTCTCAAGGACAACATTTATTTTAAAAATGACCTATAGAAAAACGTCTATTTGGTAATTTGTGAGCGTTAATGCATCTGCGTACACACATGCGTAACTATGCACACATGTGTGTGGAGTTCAGGGGGGCAGTCAGCCAGATATTTCGTGAAGCCTCATTTGAAATCGGTAGTTCATAATAATGGCCTGTTGTGGCGCTGGACTGGACCCAAAAAGCCCCATAGCCCCATAGAAGTCCATGTATTTTGGCCCAACTTCACCTAGACTGTATTACCTTAATAAACATGGTCATGAATACTTTCTTCTTCCAGTCACTAGTTTAAAGTCTCATTTCTAATGTCATAATATTCTTTTTGGAAAATTATGGTCCCATTAATTAAAAAAATTACCATAAAGAAAAAAAAACATCGCGTATGTTCTGAGGGGCGTGGCTACCGTTACAGTCTATGATCGGGATTCCCCTCCCACTCGAGTCAAAATAAAAACCAACGGAGAAGAAGGGGGGAAGTCCCGCCTCGTTGTCTGGGCAGCCAATGGCCAGCTGGTCCAAAACGGAGCCAGCCAATGGCCAGCTGGTACCAAACAGATCTAGAAAGATGGCGACTTACAGTGCAGGAATAACAGGCTTCATTTTACCTACATGTTAGACCCGGCGAACGCTTTGTCCATATTTTTTACAGTCTATGGTGGAGTTGCATGTTATGGTTTATTGAGGGTGGGAGAGGGTGAGGGGTCGCCCGCGACCAATGACCTCAAAGTGGCCTTTCTTTCTTTGTGATTTTATCTCTGTTCCACTGCGCCTCGGGACAGATGACCCCCCCCTTCCTTAATTATGCTTAATTGCGGCCCTTCCTCGTTAATGATGTGTGCAGTCTCTGGAGCATACTGATGAGCCCAGGGGGCGCTGGGAGGACCGGGGCCTCCAGGGGGCGCCCAGGGTCACACCACTCCCCCCAACTCTTCTTGAATACCAGACGACTCGCCCCTTTACCAACTCGTGTTAATGCAGTTAATTTGTAGTATTTTCTTCCCTCTCTGAAATCTGGAATTATCTTGTATACAGATTGATTGTATAGTAGTCCATCTCTATATTTTGTAAAATGAAGGAAGAAAACATGACACAGAGACGATGACTGCTTAATTAAGTTAATTTAGGACCTTCTAGCAGATATAATTTTGTTTTATTAATCACATTCCTTCCATGTAGCCCATGTTTTGTAATGGCATCATATCACCGTGGATATACAGAGTGAACTTAACAATGATACATTAATATGATAATACCTTTTATATAATCACCAACATGAATTATGTTTGTTATTTACAGCTATAGGTAGAGTAGTGGGGTGAGATGGAAAAGGGGCGACCGTACCTGTTATTTACAGCTATAGGTAGAGTAGTGGGGCGAGATGGAAAAGGGGCGACCGTACCTGTTATTTACAGCTATAGGTAGAGTAGTGGGGCGAGATGGAAAAGGGGCGACCGTACCTGTTATTTACAGCTATAGGTAGAGTAGTGGGGCGAGGTGGAAAAGGGGCGACCGTACCTGTTATTTACAGCTATAGGTAGAGTAGTGGGGCGAGGTGGAAAAGGGGCGACCGTACCTGTTATTTACAGCTATAGGTAGAGTAGTAGGGCGAGGTGGAAAAGGGGCGACCGTACCTGTTATTTACAGCTATAGGTAGAGTAGTGGGGTGAGATGGAAAAGGGGCGACCGTACCTGTTATTTAAAGCTATAGGTAGAGTAGTGGGGTGAGATGGAAAAGGGGCGACCGTACCTGTTATTTACAGCTATAGGTAGAGTAGTGGGGCGAGATGGAAAAGGGGCGACCGTACCTGTTATTTACAGCTATAGGTAGAGTAGTGGGGCGAGATGGAAAAGGGGCGACCGTACCTGTTATTTAAAGCTATAGGTAGAGTAGTGGGGCGAGATGGAAAAGGGGCGACCGTACCTGTTATTTACAGCTATAGGTAGAGTAGTGGGGCGAGGTGGAAAAGGGGCGACCGTACCTGTTATTTACAGCTATAGGTAGAGTAGTGGGGCGAGGTGGAAAAGGGGCGACCGTACCTTTTATTTACAGCTATAGGTAGAGTAGTGGGGTGAGATGGAAAAGGGGCGACCGTACCTGTTATTTAAAGCTATAGGTAGAGTAGTGGGGCGAGATGGAAAAGGGGCGACCGTACCTGTTATTTACAGCTATAGGTAGAGTAGTGGGGCGAGGTGGAAAAGGGGCGACCGTACCTGTTATTTACAGCTATAGGTAGAGTAGTGGGGCGAGATGGAAAAGGGGCGACCGTACCTGTTATTTACAGCTATAGGTAGAGTAGTGGGGTGAGATGGAAAAGGGGCGACCGTACCTGTTATTTACAGCTATAGGTAGAGTAGTGGGGTGAGGTGGAAAAGGGGCGACTGTACCTGTTATTTACAGCTATAGGTAGAGTAGTGGGGTGAGGTGGAAAAGGGGCGACCGTACCTGTTATTTACAGCTATAGGTAGAGTAGTGGGGTGAGGTGGAAAAGGGGCGACTGTACCTGTTACCCTCTTCTTCACTGGTCCGAAGCAGTGGCGGGCAGTAACTAAGTACATTTACCTTGAGTATTCCTGTACTTGTGTACTTTTCTGGAGTTTTTTTGTTTTAGTTTTATTTAGTTTAGTTTTTTACAAGCACATGAGTCTCACTCTCACGCTTCATTTCAAATAGAAATATTTAATTAGAATTATATGAATTAAACACTTGATCATTGCCACGATCCTCAAGATCTTGTAGATTGGTTGCTTTTGCGTTATCTTAATGTTCTAAATTAAAAAACAGCGATGCATGATATTAAAAAAAAAAACACACACTTTCTAATGTGTCCTTTTGAATACTTGAGCATTTACTTTATGTCCTCCACTGGTCCAAAGCTATCGGGAGGTGTGGCCTGCATATTAATGAGGAGAGAGAGAGAGAGAGAGAGAGAGAGAGAGAGAGAGAGAGAGAGAGAGAGAGAGAGAGAGAGAGAGAGAGAGAGAGAGAGAGAGAGAGAGAGAGAGAGAGAGATAGAGACACACACACAGAGAGAGAGAGAGAGAGACAGAGAGAGAGAGAGGGGGGGGGGGGGGACTCACAGAAAAAGGAGAAAGGAACAACAGGGAGACGTGAGAGAGTTCAGGCGAGGGATTGAGAGCTTAATTTATTGATTTGATTTGATTAAATTAATTAAAGCAGGCACTCTGTAACACTTCCATGTCCGACCCCCAGATTAACCCGGGTCCCCCGCACAAGTGCTGACACCACTTCTCCTCCAACTTGTTAATTTGAAGGACCTCGACGGTAACTCTGAGAGTGTATATAGCCTACAGATTGGTTCTGTATGGAAGGCTTTGAGGTAGGACGGGCCCTAACGCTTGTTTTCCTACACAGCCTCTCGTAGAAAAGTGGAGATCTAATATACGATCTGATCTAATATACGGCAACCTTCCCCCGTGTTTCTTCACTGGTCCAATTCAGAAGAACACAGTTTGCCGGCCACTGCCACAGAGCTGACAATGAGGTTATTACTCCCCTTCTTCTCTGGAGTCCTGCCTCAGAGCAGACCAGAGGTAGAAAGCTGTCGTTCATTAGAGGGCACGGTGGCACAGTTGGTAGTGCTGTCGCCTCACAGCTAGAAGGTCCTGGGTTCTATTCCCGCTCGGGGCGCTGTGGGTGCTGGCGGCGTGTTTCCTCCTCCAAACCAGGATTACTGCATGTTTTTGTGAGGGTACCTACCCTAGGGGACACGGGGAGAACATGCAAACTCCACACATCAGTGCCCATACCCGAAGGCGGGGTTGGCGAAAGGGCCTTTCTGTGTGGAGTTTGCATGTTCTCCCCGTGTTCCCTAGGGTAGGTATACCCTCACAAAAACATGCAGTAATCCTGGTCACTAAACTGCCTCCCTCTGGCCAGCCGGGGCGCCTGATGGAGGGGAAAGGAACTGGTTGGAATAACGTGTTCCTTCCACACGCTACGTCCAACCAGGGAAACTCCCCCCTGTCAGGTGTAAAGGAGCAACTTGGACACTCAGGCATGAAGGAAGCATGAGTTCAAGTCCGTTGCTCTCCCCAGGTTGGCGGAGGGTGTGTAGAGCCCAGGATCACATTAGATAATTGACACAGGGG
>NC_139700.1:51465009-51497509 GCF_964188405.1 Protomyctophum parallelum
ATACCCGAAGGCGGGGTTGGCGAAAGGGCCTTTCTGTGTGGAGTTTGCATGTTCTCCCCGTGTCCCCTAGGGTAGGTACCCTCACAAAAACATGCAGTAATCCTGGTCACTAAACTGCCTCCCCCTGGCCAGCCAGGGGGAGGCAGTTTAGTTTAGTTTAGTTTAGTTTTGATGGAGGGGAAAGGAACTGGTTGGAATAACGTGTTCCTTCCATGCGCTACGTCCAACCAGGGAAACTCCCCCCTGTCAGGTGTAAAGGAGCAACTTGGACAATCAGCCATGAAGGAAGCATGAGTTCAAGTCCGTTGCTCTCCCCAGGTTGGCGGAGGGTGTGTAGAGCCCAGGATCACATTAGATAATTGACACAGGGGTTAAAAATGGGTTACAAAATCGTGGGATAAAAATTATATATATATATAAAAAATTAAAAAAAAGCTCTCGTTCCCTGATGTCATCGCTATATAGGGACACATGCATCAGTATTCAGCAGGCAGGAACTGGGGATGGCAATGAAGGACCGGGAAGTCTGAAGTGGCGTTGTGAAATCCACGATCTCGACCGCGGGTTGAAAAATGATGATGATGAGAAAAGTGGATTTCTCCATATTCCGATGATGCATAACAGCTTAAATCCATAAAGGGAAGGTTGAAGGGGACATTTCCTTTCCATCTAAGCAGTATAAAGTCTGGCTAAAAGGGTTATAAAACCCATTCTCTTCTTACAAGAGAATGCGGTATTCAGGGACTCAGGGTTATGTGAAGGGCTTGTAGAGCAAGTGCAAATATATATATATATTTTTTTTTAAGATATTTTTTTGCGGCTTACGCCTTTTATTGATTTTTGAAGGGACAGACAGTAGGCTGACAGGAAACGGGAGAGAGATGGGGGGATGACATGCAGTAAAGGCCATGTCGGGTCCGGGAGTCGAACCCGCGGCACACTGCGACTGGATTACCAGTCCGGTGCCCAGACCGTTACGCTACGGCCTGGGCCAGCAAGTGCAAATATGGCAGTAATATAGAATATGTTTTGAATGGAATACATTTCTGTCTCTTATTTACCATTACTGGCACCATTACTTGGCACGAACAACGCACACACGCACGCGCGCGCGCACACACACGCACACACACGCACACACACGCACACACACGCACACACACGCACACACACACGCACACACACACGCACACACAGTATACCAATATAACTCAAAAGAGAACGTAATGGCCTTCAAAAGACGGAGATCTCCGTTGTGGGCAGTATAGTGTTAAGGGCGACCATGTGGCTCAGGAGGTAGAGCAGGTCGTCCAATGATCCCTATTGGGTCGGCGGTTCGAATCCCGGCTCCTCCTCCTGTCCACATGTGGAAGTGTCCTTGGGCAAGGCACTGATCCCTACATTGCCTCCAATGAGTCGGTCGGTGTGAGCTCGCCGCCGTCGGTGTGTGAATGTGGGAAGTGAGGACGCTGGCGTCGACTGAGTGTTCCCAGGCCAGTGTGGAGATATATTACCCCCCCATGGGGTCTCCTCCCAGTGGGACGTGGTCCTTGGTCTGCCCCGGGGTCTCCTCCCAGTGGGACGTGGTCCTTGGTCTGCCCCGGGGTCTCCTCCCAGTGGGACGTGGTCCTTGGTCTGCCCCGGGGTCTCCTCCCAGTGGGACGTGGTCCTTGGTCTGCCCCAGGGTCTCCTCCCAGTGGGACGTGGTCCTTGGTCTGCCCCGGGGTCTCCTCCCAGTGGGACGTGATCCTTGGTCTGCCCCGGGGGTCTCCTCCCAGTGGGACGTGATCCTTGGTCTGCCCCGGGGTCTCCTCCCAGTGGGACGTGGTCCTTGGTCTGCCCCGGGGTCTCCTCCCAGTGGGACGTGGTCCTTGGTCTGTCCCGGGGTCTCCTCCCAGTGGGATGTGGTCCTTGGTCTTCCCCCGGGGTCTCCTCCCAGTGGGACGTGGTCCTTGGTCTGCCCTGGAGTCTCCTCCTAGTGGGACGTGATCCTTGGTCTGCCCCGGGGTCTCCTCCCAGTGGGACGTGGTCCTTGGTCTGCCCCGGGGTCTCCTCCCAGTGGGACGTGATCCTTGGTCTGTCCCGGGGTCTCCTCCCAGTGGGACGTGGTCCTTGGTCTGCCCCGGGGTCTCCTCCCAGTGGGACGTGGTCCTTGGTCTGTCCCGGGGTCTCCTCCCAGTGGGATGTGGTACTTGGTCTTCCCCCGGGGTCTCCTCCCAGTGGGACGTGGTCCTTGGTCTGCCATGGGGTCTCCTCCCAGTGTGACGTGGTCCTTGGTCTGCCCCCGGGGTCTCCTCCCAGTGGGACGTGGTCCTTGGTCTGCCCTGGAGTCTCCTCCTAGTGGGACGTGATCCTTGGTCTGCCCCGGGGTCTCCTCCCAGTTGGACGTGGTCCTTGGTCTGCCCCGGGGTCTCCTCCCAGTGGGACGTGGTCCTTCGTCTGCCCCGGGGGCTCCTCCCAGTGGGACGTGGTCCTTGGTCTGTCCCGGGGTCTCCTCCCAGTGGGATGTGGTCCTTGGTCTTCCCCCGGGGTCTCCTCCCAGTGGGACGTGGTCCTTGGTCTGCCCCGGGGTCTCCTCCCAGTGGGACGTGGTCCTTGGTCTGAGCCACAAATATACAATAAAGAGAGTTCCACCGTGTTCAGTTTGGAACATACAGACACAGGTTTGTGTTTCCACCGCATTGTGTTGGACGGAACAATTGTCATTGTTTGATGCCTAGCTGAATGGTTGGAGAGCCTGTCTGGAGAGAAGGAGTCTCCTGATGTTTGAATCTCAGTAAGAGATGCTGAGAGGTGCTCACCATCAGGTGGGATGAGATATTGATCCATAATTTCTTTCTGCTGTTCCTTCATCTGGAATGTGGTCTTGGTTATTGTTATTGTTGTTGTCGTCTGTTGTCGTTGGTTGCCATGGCTGCCAGTTCCCACCTGATGTCGTGTGGGAGTTCTGATTGGTCCAGAGCGTACTGAATAACTTCTAGCTTACATAACGTCTTAAGACGAGGACTCAAGTCTAAGATGAACAGCTCATCAGAGATAGTGTGATCTCCTTTGTATCCTCCAAAGAGGATGATATGATCTCCCACAATGCAACAGAACATACCACGCATTGGACATGGTCCTTTCCCCTTGGGCTCAACCTTCTTCCAGGAGAAGGTCTCTGGACTGAATTTCCACAGATCATTGAAGTTCTGGTTAACGTTCCAGCCACCAAATATGTACAGCTCTCCATTGTAGGTAAATGCTGAATGACACCAGCGTCCTTCTGTTAGAAGTTGTGCAGAAGGTGTGTCCAGCCAGGCGTTGGTCTCTGTGTCAAACACTCTGATGGTGTTGTATACCCCGAATACAAACATCTTTGTCCCGATGACGGTGGAAGAGTGACAGTATGTGGCAGGAGGTGGAGTTCCTCTGGTGTTAATTAAAGACCAGACCATTGTGCTGGTGTCCAACTTGTACATGTCATTAGTGTATCCAGTCAGCCCGGTCTGTCCTCCATGGATAAAGATGACCTTCTCCAACACACAGGCTGAGTGGAAGATCCTCTCCTCTGGAACAGTCCCAGAAACCCTGGGTTGGAACCATCTGTGGGAGTCAACATCGAATGCATAAAGCACATTGCAGTAATAAGGATGGCCTCCCCAGATGTAGACTGTATCTTCAACCAACACAGCTGTGTGGCCGTAGCGCATGGATGGAACCTCAAGGTGACCGTCTCCTCTTCCTGGTTCCACTGGAGGTAACTTCTTCCAGCATAAAGACACTGTGTTGAAGACATGGACATCCATCTGTCCCATGTTGTTGAAGGTCACTACATCACAGCCTCCAAAGGAATACAGTTTGTTCCTCACTGCAACAGCAGCATGACGGGCTCGCTTTGGTCCTCCTGCTTTGGAAACGGTCCAAGACAACATCACTCTGTCTGTCTGTCTGTCTGTCTGTCTGTCTGTCTGTCTGTCTCGCTCTCTTCTCTCTCTCGACGTCTACAGTCATTTTCAACACGGTGCATCATCTTATATCTTCTGGTGTGACATCACACAAGACACAAACTGTTGCCATGCACGCCTTAACAACGCCAATTAGTGCAGCTGTTCTTCATCTGCACCCTTTGAACTCTATTGCTATATTTATTACTTCATTGCGGCTACCTTGGGGTCTATGGATCTATGAATCTATGGATCTATGGGTCTTCCACACGCTACAGGGTTCCCTAACACTGAGCTGTGTTGTATTTTGAGGTTGTGCGTGGGTGTGCGTGTGTGTTTGTGTGTGTGTGTGTGTGTGTGTGTGTGTGTGTGTGTGTGCGCGCGCGTGTGCGTGCGCACGTGCGTGTATGTGCTCAAGCTGACATCACCATACATCACGGAATGTGATGTATGGTGATAACAGTGCCGCTCACGTCACGCGGGTGTGATATTTTTCTCCATATCGCTGTGTGAGAGACAGTCCACTGAGCAACTCAAAGTGAGGCTGAATGACAAGCATTTTGCATTCTGGCTCTTTGAGGGGAGCTAGCGCCCCCTATGGCCAGCTTGGTGAGTTTTGGCCCTGCGAGCTTGTAGATCTGCTATTTTCCAATAGCTAAAGAATATAACATAATCCTTAAAACACCAAAAGGGGTTCCCGCCCCAGAATGGATGAACCCATTCTGAACGGGAACCCATTTTGGTGTTAGCATCATGTTATGCTTTAGCTATTGAAAAATAGCAGATCTACAAGCTCATAGCGCGCCACCGAGTGGCGCGCTACGAGCTTGTAGGTCTGCTATTTTTTTTTTAATCGAAGAACGACTGACATTTTTAGAATCTGATCTCAGGTCAGAATGGGTTAATCAGACCAGTGTGTGTCCAGTGGAAACCTCGTTATGAATCTGATCTCAGGTCAGAATGGGTTAAGCTTCTGTTTATTATTTTCTTTTTTTTATTTGAGTTTTTTTTACTATATACTGTATGTATAACGGCCCCATACACACTGTATGTATAACGGCCCCATACACACTGTATGTATAACGGCCCCATACACACTGCATGTATAACGGCCCCATACACACTGCATGTATAACGGCCCCATACACACTGCATGTATAACGGCCCCATACACACTGCATGTATAACGGCCCCATACACACTGTATGTATAACGGCCCCATACACACTGCATGTATAACGGCCCCATACACACTGCATGTATAACGGCCCCATACACACTGTATGTATAACGGCCCCATACACACTGCATGTATAACGGCCCCATACACACTGCATGTATAACGGCCCCATACACACTGCATGTATAACGGCCCCATACACACTGTATGTATAACGGCCCCATACACACTGCATGTATAACGGCCCCATACACACTGCATGTATAACGGCCCCATACACACTGTATGTATAACGGCCCCATACACACTGCATGTATAACGGCCCCATACACACTGTATGTATAACGGCCCCATACACACTGCATGTATAACGGCCCCATACACACTGTATGTATAACGGCCCCATACACACTGCATGTATAACGGCCCCATACACACTGCATGTATAACGGCCCCATACACACTGTATGTATAACGGCCCCATACACACTGCATGTATAACGGCCCCATACACACTGTATGTATAACGGCCCCATACACACTGCATGTATAACGGCCCCATACACACTGTATGTATAACGGCCCCATACACACTGCATGTATAACGGCCCCATACACACTGTATGTATAACGGCCCCATACACACTGTATGTATAACGGCCCCATACACACTGTATGTATAACGGCCCCATACACACTGTATGTATAACGGCCCCATACACACTGTATGTATAACGGCCCCATACACACTGTATGTATAACGGCCCCATACACACTGCATGTATAACGGCCCCATACACACTGCATGTATAACGGCCCCATACACACTGCATGTATAACGGCCCCATACACACTGCATGTATAACGGCCCCATACACACTGCATGTATAACGGCCCCATACACACTGCATGTATAACGGCCCCATACACACTGCATGTATAACGGCCCCATACACACTGCATGTATAACGGTCCCATACACACTGCATGTATAACGGTCCCATACACACTGCATGTATAACGGTCCCATACACACTGTATGTAAAACGGCCCCATACACACTGTATGTATAACGGCCCCATACACACTGTATGTATAACGGCCCCATACACACTGTATGTATAACGGCCCCATACACACTGTATGTATAACGGCCCCATACACACTGTATGTATAACGGCCCCATACACACTGTATGTATAACGGCCCCATACACACTGCATGTATAACGGCCCCATACACACTGCATGTATAACGGCCCCATACACACTGTATCTATAACGGCCCCATACACACTGTATGTATAACGGCCCCATACACACTGTATGTATAACGGCCCCATACACACTGTATGTATAACGGCCCCATACACACTGTATGTATAACGGCCCCATACACACTGTATGTATAACGGCCCCATCCACACTGTATGTATAACGGCCCCATACACACTGCATGTATAACGGCCCCATACACACTGCATGTATAACGGCCCCATACACACTGCATGTATAACGGCCCCATACACACTGCATGTATAACGGCCCCATACACACTGCATGTATAACGGCCCCATACACACTGCATGTATAACGGCCCCATACACACTGCATGTATAACGGCCCCATACACACTGTATGTATAACGGCCCCATACACACTGTATGTATAACGGCCCCATACACACTGTATGTATAACGGCCCCATACACACTGTATGTATAACGGCCCCATACACACTGCATGTATAACGGCCCCATACACACTGTATGTATAACGGCCCCATACACACTGCATGTATAACGGCCCCATACACACTGCATGTATAACGGCCCCATACACACTGCATGTATGACGGCCCCATACACACTGCATGTATAATGGCCCCATACACACTGCATGTATAACGGCCCCATACACACTGCATGTATGTACAGTATGTGTACAGTACAGTACATCATATGCAGTTTGATGTGGAGTTGCTGATAATGCAGGAGATTCAATTAAGGCCTCTGGTCAACATGGTGTCCTTCCATGGAAGTACAGTAGAAGTACAGTATAAGTACAGTAGAGGTACAGTACCGTCCGGACAGTGGGAGGACATAACCTGTGAGCCAGCTCCTTCCTCCCCAGCCCCGGGGACCATGAGGAGTCTTTTGTTCCCCGTGTCTACGAGGTTTTAAGGATAAAGAGCTTTACCCGTTTCTGACTGAAAAGGTCACGGTCGGTGCCCTGGAGTTTAAAGGTCACGGTCCAAAAGAGGTCAAAGGTCACGGTACAATGGAGGTTAAAGGTCACTGTCCAATAGAGGGTTATATGAAAACGGCACAACGAGGAAGCAAGATATATTTCACCAGGAAACTATAGTCATGTCTCGATCACGTTTTTTGGGCTCCCGATCCGATTCCGATCATTTAAAAAGGACGAATTCTGATCACCCGATCCGATCGGGACAACACTACTAATTAGCACTAAAGTGGTTCTTTGGTTTGTAGTCATAGGGAACTATTTTGGCACTGTACGCACCGTTACAGTACCACCTCTAAAGTATAGCACTTAAAGACTAAAGACACTTAAAGACTAAAGACACTTAAAGACTTTGTTCACTGGAATCCCTCAGGGGTCTATGCTAGGCCCGCTCCCTGTGTTCTGATCCACAAGCTCATAAACCAGTCTGTCTGACTGACTGTACCATGTGTTCTCTCATAAACCAGTCTGTCTGACTGACTGTACCATGTGTTCTCTCATAAACCAGTCTGTCTGACTGACTGTACCATGTGTTCTCTCATAAACCAGTCTGTCTGACTGACTGTACCATGTGTTCTCTCATAAACCAGTCTGTCTGACTGACTGTACCATGTGTTCTCTCATAAACCAGTCTGTCTGACTGACTGTACCATGTGTTCTCTCATAAACCAGTCTGTCTGACTGACTGTACCATGTGTTCTCTCATAAACCAGTCTGTCTGACTGACTGTACCATGTGTTCTCTCATAAACCAGTCTGTCTGACTGACTGTACCATGTGTTCTTTCATAGACCAGTCTGTCTGACTGACTGTACCATGTGTTCTCTCATAAACCAGTCTGTCTGACTGACTGTACCATGTGTTCTCTCATAAACCAGTCTGTCTGACTGACTGTACCATGTGTTCTTTCATAAACCAGTCTGTCTGACTGACTGTACCATGTGTTCTCTCATAAACCAGTCTGTCTGACTGACTGTACCATGTGTTCTCTCATAAACCAGTCTGTCTGACTGACTGTACCATGTGTTCTCTCATAAACCAGTCTGTCTGACTGACTGTACCATGTGTTCTTTCATAAACCAGTCTGTCTGACTGACTGTACCATGTGTTCTCTCATAAACCAGTCTGTCTGACTGACTGTACCATGTGTTCTCTCATAAACCAGTCTGTCTGACTGACTGTACCATGTGTTCTCTCATAGACCAGTCTGTCTGACTGACTGTACCATGTGTTCTTTCATAAACCAGTCTGTCTGACTGACTGTACCATGTGTTCTCTCATAAACCAGTCTGTCTGACTGACTGTACCATGTGTTCTCTCATAAACCAGTCTGTCTGACTGACTGTACCATGTGTTCTTTCATAAACCAGTCTGTCTGACTGACTGTACCATGTGTTCTTTCATAAACCAGTCTGTCTGACTGACTGTACCATGCAGGGCTGTTTGCATGTTTTGAGTGGTGCAACCACTCCAAGGAACAGCAATGTCTGTGTTAACCTATGTATGTGACTATGAGTACCAGTAGGGGCGCTGTTGTGCCAGAAACAGAGAGAGAGAGAGATAGTGCTGCACTGTTGCCTGCTAATGAAAGAGAGAGAGGGGGGGGGGGGAGGGGAGTTGCACCACTCAGTTCACACGGGTGTGATTTTTATTTTACGAATATAGCATTCAAAAAACGTTTATAAAATTGACTATTTGTCGGTTAATGTGTTTCATAGGAAACCTCTTTTCTGAATATTTCAGAGACATTTTTCTTAAAATGTTCTTAACCGTTGCTGAGCAATTTATGCTCAGAAAATAGCAGATCTACAAAGTACAAGCTGTTCACAAGGCGCTGTGGTCGCTCGACACCACCGTGCACCGAAGCATGGACCGTGTGTTCCTGTTCATCGGTCCCGTGCGCTGATAAATGCCATGTGTCACGTGTTATCTAATAACTTTAACACGTTTCCACCTGACACCACATTCTACAAATGTCTTCTAAACCCTGACAGTTTTCTGAAAAACCTCATGTTTCTTCATGTGTCAATCGTTCTCAAACATCTTCATGTCAAGGACCCCCAAAAATATATGTAATTGGCCGCCGACCCCCATTGGAAAATATGTTGTTCCAGGGACCCCCCCCCCCAGAAGCAAAGATCTGAGTTAAAAACGCTCGCTCTGAAAGATTATATTCAAAGATTTGCGCCACATCTTCACGATTCTTCCAAGATAGCAGACCTACAAGCTTGTATGAGCTTGTAGATCTGCTATTTTTCAATAGCAATAAAGTATAACACAATGCTTTAAAAGAACAAAAAGGGGGTTCCCGCCCAGAATGGGTTAATGACATTTAACAACTCTAATGTCACAATCCGTCACTGACAGTGGATTTGAACGGTGACAAAGCTTTGTCATGGTTAATGGGCTAATGGCGCCGCGATAAGGGAAATGAGCAGTTAACCCATTCTGGGCGCAAACCCCCTTTTGGTGTTTATAGCATTATGTTATACTTTAGCCATTGAAAAATAGCAGATCTACAAGGTCATAGCGCGGCACCGAGAGCCGCACTACGAGCTTGTAGGTCCGCTATTTTTGAAAAACCGTGAAAATGTGGCGCAAATCTTTGAATATATCCTTTCAGAGCGAACGTTTTTAACTCAAATTTTGTTTCTGGGGAGGTTCCTGGAACAACATATTTTCAGATGGGGGTCGGTGGCCAATTGCATATAGTTTCTGGGGTCCTTGACATGAAATATTGAGAACCACTGATATAGAAACATATGGGTCTTCCGAAAACTGTCAGGAAGACATTTTCTAAATGTCGAAGTCAGGTCTAAATGGGTTAATGAGGGCAAGGAACCAACGCACACATTTCCATATGACTCCATGTGTGAATATGAATCTGGGGAAGAAAGAAAAGTCATTAGCTGTGACACGCTTTGATGTGTTTATGAAGTCTGAAAGTGGCTTCTGCAGTGCAGTGGGGTCGCTTCAATCACAAGTTCAACTCATCAACACACAACGCTTATAAGTCAATGACATTACAGCGATGTCTTACTCTCATGAGGGCGGCTGTGGCTCAGGAGGTAGAGCAGGTCGTCCACTGATCCCTAGTGGGTCGGCCGTTCGAATCCCGGCTCCTCCTCCTGTCTGTCCACAATTTACAATTTACAATTTACAATTTAGGCATTTAGCAGACGCTCTTAATCCAGAGCGACTTACATTAAGCAGGAACAAAAAGCATGGGAATACATCACAAAAAAGCATTTATCATGAAACATGCGTAAGCTAAGAAAGTAACAGTGGAATATCTATATTATGAGACTATACATATAAACTATATATCTATACTACTATGCTATACATATGTACTATGGCGTGCTATGACTATATACAATGCAATTATAGTGCTGTCCACATAACATGCTATAAGTCTATCAAATGCTATCTAAGTCTACCGAAATGCTATCTAAGGGGGTAGGGTAAGTGCTATGGGCCATGATGGAGTCTGAAAAGGTGGGTTTTCAGACTACGGCGGAAGATTGGGAGTGATGCTGCAGTTCTGACTGCAATGGGAAGTGCATTCCACAGTTTTGGAGCCAGAAGGGAGAAGAGTTTGGGAAGTGTGGAGCGTTGTCCCGGCGTTTTTAGTGAGGGTACTTCCAGCTTCCCTGCGTTGGCATGTGGAAGTGTCCTTGGGCAAGACACTGAACCCTACATTGCCTCCAATGAGTCGGTCGGTGTGAGCTCGCCACCGTCGGTGTGTGAATGTGGGAAGTGAGGACGCTGGCGTCGACTGTTCACCGCTTCACCTCCCAATGTATGAATGAATGAACCGTTGTAAAGTGCTTTGAGCACTTGAAAAAGCGCTATAAAAATGCAATTCATGGCCTGGGCCATGGCTCAGCGGTCCAGGCACCTTGGCTGGTAATCCAGTCTGGCAGTGTGCCGCGGGTTCGACTCCCGATCCCGACGGCCTTTATACTGCAAGACTTCCCCCCATCTCTCTCCCCATTTCCTGTCAGCCTACTGTCTGTCCCTCCATGCAAAAATATAAAATAAAGGTGAAAGCCACAACAACAACAAAAAAAACATAAAATAAATGCAATTCATTATTATGAAGGACTCCCAGAGAGACCGCCCGGGGGGGGGGGGCAGTGAAAATCAGACACATTTCAGAAACAATACATTTCGTGTTCATATAGCCTGCACTTCTCATGATAATATCATTGATTGTGTGTGCTGTCAGCGAGGAATATGTACACCCGACGGAGTTTTGAGAACCACACTGAGCTACTATTATGGAAAATATTTCTTGTTGTTGAGTTCAATAACGCTGTTGTTGTGTCACGACTTTGTTGTGACCACAGGCGTTCCCAGCGGCGGAGACAACAGCGTATCACGCTGTGTGACCACAGGCGTTCCCAACGGCGGAGACAACAGCGTATCACGCTGTGTGACCACAGGCGTTCCCAACGGCGGAGACAACAGCGTATCACGCTGTGTGACCACAGGCGTTCCCAACGGCGGAGACAACAGCGTATCACGCTTTGTTGTGACCACAGGCGTTCCCAACGGCGGAGACAACAGCGTATCACGCTGTGTGACCACAGGGGGTATAGCCGGAGGGAAAGAGAGTATTGTATCAACCTTGTCGTGACCAGAGTCGATTCCCAGAGGGAGGATATAGGTGCGACCAAAAATTCATGCCAAAATTGCAGACGGCTGCTATTTCTTTGCTCCCTGCGTGACAGGGCATTAAATTAGGCCTAACCTAGCATAACCTGCTCATTAGTCCGTATACTCAGGTCTATCATCACACCTGTCATTAACACATTTTGGACGGGAACCCCTTTTGGTGTTTTAAGCATTACGTTATACTTTAGCTATTGGAAAATAGCAGATCTATACAAGCTCATAGCGCACACGTATAGGTCTGCTATTTCTGAAATGTGGCGCATATCTTTGACAATATATTCTTTCAGAGCGAACGTTTTTAACTGGAACAACATATTTTCAGATGGGGGGAGGGGGGGGGGGGGGTCGGCGGCGGCAATTACATATAATTTTGGGGGACCTTGACATGAAATACTGAGCACCACTGATACAGAGACATGAGATATTTCAGAAAACTGTCAGGATTTATAGAAGACATTTTGTAGAATCGTTCCCAGGTTTAAATGGGTTAACAAGGACACTCACAGTAGTAGCTCTGGAGCTCTGCCAGAGTCCATGTCCACTGTACTGTACACAGCTCAAGGGCATGGATTTGGGTGAGAATATTCTAACATTGTCTGCACGGTGCATGGAAACCTCATATGACCTTTTCTAAAACTGTTACTGTACGTGACGTCCAGAATGTTTGTGTGACACTGCAGGAATTAATATCAAAGTTGAAATATGGAGATTTAAGCTTCTGATAAGATTCTAGCCCGACAGCAACCTCTTTTATCTGCTGGTTTAGCTCTGGTCCATAGCCTATCAGTTTTAAATCTCAAATCGAAATCAGACCAGCCTCTCCTCTTTTGTGGAAATCTCACGAACGTTTGACCTACTCACAGTAACTCACCAATACAAAGACGGGTTGTGTGGACGCACTCTGAGCCCCCCCCCCCCCCCCCCACGTATATAAACGGTACTTTTTGGCCAAAAGGGGATTTTGTTTCCACCGGGAAAAAGATACTTTTAGTTACTCCGCTGCGCCCTCTACCGATATTGCCCAGAGAACTGCCTCATAGAGAATATTTTTCCTCTGGTGAAAAAAAATCAATTTCTGGCCAAAAAGTACCGTTTATACGTGTGGTGGGGGGGGGGGGGGGCTCAGAGTGCGTCCACTAAGGAAAGTAGTCTTTCTATTGACACAACCCGTCTTTGTATTGGTGAGTAGGTCAAACGTTTGTGAGATTTCCACAAAAGAGGAGAGGCTGGTCTGATTTCGATTTGAGATTTAAAACTGATAGTCCCATAGCCTTACTGCGGGGCAGAATCGAAGCAGTAAGGCTATGGACCAGAACTACTGCTGGTTTTGTAGTTCTCCAGCTGGCTGTGGTATCAGTTGCAAAACTTGCATCATGTTTTTGTAGCTATAACCAACAACAACCTCTCCAAAAAAGTGCAGAGCTTTCATAGCTGAAACACTTTAAAACTATGAGTGTGATACGTACTGTCTGACCGAGGTGTCCCGATAATAGATTTGGGATGTGGCAGAGGGTGAACTTGCAATGTTCCCTCCTGTCGGGGCCATTATTTCTCATAATAGGACCCTTCCAGGTGCATTGTCTCGCTTATGCCATGGTCACCTACTGTGCCTTCACTTTAACCCATTTTGGTCGGGAACCCCTCCGGTGTTTACATTTTTTAAGCATTATGTTATACTTTAGCTATCGAAAAATTGCAGATCTACAAGCTCATATGAGCTTGTAGATTTTTGAAAAATCGTGAAAATGTGGCGCAAATCTTTGAATATATATTCTTTCAGCGTGTTTTTAACGCAAATCTTTGCTTCTGAGGGGTCCCTGGAACAACATATTTTCAGATGGGGGTCGGCGGCCAATTACATTATATTTTTTTGGGCGTCCTTGACATGAAATATTGAGAACCACTGACACAGAAACAAGAGGTTTTTCAGAAAACTGTCACGATCTAGAAGACATTTTAGAATCTTTTCTCAGGTCGAAATGGGTTAATAGTTTATTGAGGAAAGACTGCAGAAAGGCTTTGTCATCCTTGTAACTATAGAAAGTGTAACCACTTTCTTTTCTAGTTATTATTCTCGAATAAACAAAAAGATGCTCTGAAAATGCATCTGGATGCCTGCCATGTTAAGTGGTCCGTTGGGTGGGCTGACTGCATCTGGAGGCCTGCCATGTTAAGTGGTCCGTTGGGTGGGCAGATTTTCCAAGCTGATCCAGAAAAGGTTGAGAACCATTTTTGTTCTGTTATGGTTTTGTTTGTGTGGTGCAGAGCCACTCCATTGGCCAGCAATGTGTGTCCCTGGCTGGTTGTGTCCGAGCACGGAAATAGCGTTTTATTTTCACCACCAAGTGTCACTGTCACGCAGCCTAACACACACGCACGCACGCACGCACGCACGCACGCACGCACGCACGCACGCACGCACGCACGCACGCACGCACGCACGCACGCACGCACGCACACACACACACACACACACACACACACACACACACACACACACACACACACACACACACACACACACACACACACACACACACACACACACACACATTTTAATCATTTATTTATGTCCACATAAGAGATACAACACAAGGACACAGATATTTACAAGGTGCTGTACAGAGTGCAATCAGCAAATACCCACACAAATACCCACACACCCTTCAGGGGTACAAGTAACAAGTAACACACACACACGCACACACACACACACACACACACACACACACACACACACACACACACACACACACACACACACACACACACACACACACACACACACACACACACACACACACTTAGGTCCTCAGACAAATATCTACTGAAGATACCGGGGTCTAACCTAAGAACAAAGGGCGAGCGGGCTTTCGCAGTGGTTGCCCCTACTCTTTGGAACGCCCTGCCCCTCATGCTAAAGAATGCTTTGAAATGAATTGGGTCAGATCGGCTATTTCTCAGTAGACTTTCTAACTCGTTGTTCCTTGTTTTTTCAAGATGTGAAAGAAAGGCTATCTGTATTTACCAGGTTAATTTGTTTACACTGTCATTGTAATACAATGCATTGGACTGTAAATATAATAGCAATGCTGTGCATGCAAATAAGGCTGACTTTTGTTTTGTTCACAGCACAGATGAGTGGCTTACAGTCTGCCGACAAAAGACTATTGATATTGCACTGTACAGTACAGTAGTCGCACTGTAGTTAAATATAATTGGTGTAATGTGGTGTAATGTGAGCTTGTTATGGTCCCAAGGTATTTTCATATTTTCAACAGCCTCCTTTGAAGAAAGTCTGTACACACCCCTTGGTTTATGTGGTTAAGAATGCTTGACTAGGCCCAGGCGGTGGCGTAACCGTCTGGGCACCCGACTGGTAATCCAGTCGCAGTGTTCGACTCCCGAGCCCGACACGGCCTTTACTGCATGTCATCCCCCCCCCATCTCTCTCCCGTTTCCTGTCAGCCTACTGTCTGTCCCTTCCAGGGGGGCAGTCAGACAGATATTTTGTGAAGCCACAAGGAAATCGGGATTTCCTGAAAGTTCATATAATGGCCTGTTGTGGCGCTGTCTGTCATTGGGCCCAAAAAAAACCCATAGCCCCATAGAAGTCCATGTATTTGGGCCCAACTTCACCTAGACTGTATTACCTTAATAAACATGGTCATGAATACTTTCTGCTTCCAGTCACTAGTTTAAAGTCTCATTTCTCATGTCATAATATTCTTTTTGGAAAATTATGGTCCCATTTATTAAAATAATTACCATAAAGTCGCGCATGTTCTGAGGGGCGTGGCTACCGTTACAGTCTATGAACGGGATCCCCCACCCACTCGAGTCAAAATAAAACCCAACTAAGAAGAAGGGGGGGAAGTCCCGCCTCGTTGTCTGGGCCAGCCAATGGGCCAGCTGGGCCCAAACGGATCTAGAAAGATGGCGACTTACAATTCAAGGACTGACAGGCTTCATTTTACGTTCATGTTAGACCCGGGGAACGCTTTGTCCATATTTTTTACAGTCCCTTCAAACAACCAATAAAAGGCGTAAGCCGCAAAAAAATATCTTAAAAAAAAAAGAAAAAAAAGAATGCTTGACTAGTTTTCACCAATACAACTTGCAAACACAAATGTAAAAAAGTAAGTAAAACAAAACAAAAAGCAAAATGAATGAAAAATACAATTGGAAAGTATGACCAGCAGGCTTTGAAAGAGCAATCCTCTACACAGAGACAGCTAGAGGTCTTATTGAGAGGTTTGATTTAGGCGTGCAGGGCTAGAATTGATTTGAATGAATATGCGATCCCCACAGAGGCACAGACAGAACATAAGGGTGTCGGGGAGGAGGAGAGGGAGACGTCTCAGACAGTGAACGGCTTTATAGACAATCCATATAGTCTGTCAGATTAATAATCACACCGCTGAGAATATGAACGCCTGGCTTAAATCAATGATGGTATCACACAACACAGGTATGGCAGCACGCTCACACAGAAACCTAATCGATGTTTGATGATTTGTCATTGATCGCTGCCTCTTATCCAATTCTGAACGGGAACCCATTTTGGTGTTAGTCATGTTGTGCTTTAGCTATTGAAAAATAGCAGATCTACAAGCTCATAGCGCGCCACCGAGTGGCGCGCTACGAGCTTGTAGGTCTGCTATTTTTGAAAAATCGAAGAACAACAGACATTTTTAGAATCTGATCTCAGGTCAGAATGGGTTAATCAGACCAGTGTGTGTGTCCAGTGGAAACCTCGTATGAATCTGATCTCAGGTCAGAATGGGTTAAGTCAGGCATGATGAAGGCAATGATTATATAGACCACGATTCCTTCAAATATTCGGCTTACATAAAACCCTCTGAATCAATCCTCTGATATTACATCCGATTAGAGGAGAGCGTGTTCTCCATTATGTGTCAGTCAACCTTGAGGATGTTGGGATCCCCAGAAACAATATAGTTATACAGTTTAAACCTCTGAAGCCCTATTATTCCGGGCCCTTAAGAAGAGAACTTCCAGCCACATTTCTCACCCCTGTAAGTAACCCTGTAAGGTGACACTTAAAGCTGATATGTGAAGCGGTGACATCCTGTCAGCCTCATCAGGGCCATGATGGACATACTGTCCTCTCCTTCACACATCCCTCCACTTTCATCCTCCCTCGCCATCCTTTTAACTTTCCCCTCCACCGCTCCGCCGGCCGGCGTTCCGTCCCTCGCCGTCTGATTTATCACTTCTCTCTTCGTTCGCTCTTCCCTCGTCTTCTCTCGTCCCTGTAGAGAGGCTTCTGTCTATACTCTACTGCAATGTAGAGAGGCTTCTGTCTATACTCTACTGCGATGTAGAGAGGCTTCTTCTGTCTATACTCTACTGCAATGTTGAGAGGCTTCTCTATGTCTTCCCTCGTCTTCTGTCTATACTCTACTGCAATGTAGAGAGGCTTCTTCTGTCTATACTCTACTGCAATGTTGAGAGGCTTCTCTATGTCTTCCCTCGTCTTCTGTCTATACTCTACTGCGATGTAGAGAGGCTTCTGTCTATACTCTACTGCAATGTTGAGAGGCTTCTCTATGTCTTCCCTCGTCTTCTGTCTATACTCTACTGCAATGTAGAGAGGCTTCTGTCTATACTCTACTGCAATGTTGAGAGGCTTCTGTCTATACTCTACTGCAATGTAGAGAGGCTTCTCTATGTCTTCCCTCGTCTTCTGTCTATACTCTACTGCAATGTAGAGAGGCTTCTGTCTATACTCTACTGCAATGTAGAGAGGCTTCTGTCTATACTCTACTGCAATGTTGAGAGGCTTCTCTATGTCTTCCCTCGTCTTCTGTCTATACTCTACTGCAATGTAGAGAGGCTTCTCTCTTCATTCTCTCTTCCCTCGTCTTCTGTCTATACTCTACTGCAATGTAGAGAGGCTTCTGTCTATACTCTACTGCAATGTAGAGAGGCTTCTCTATGTCTTCCCTCGTCTTCTGTCTATACTCTACTGCAATGTAGAGAGGCTTCTGTCTATACTCTACTGCAATGTTGAGAGGCTTCTGTCTATACTCTACTGCAATGTTGAGAGGCTTCTGTCTATACTCTACTGCAATGTTGAGAGGCTTCTGTCTATACTCTACTGCAATGTTGAGAGGCTTGCGCGCACAAAAAGCATACTTCACCCACTCTTTTACACGCTGTCACTGTGTGATGGGTCTATAATAAGGTTGATTCTGATTCTGATTGTTTCCCTTCTGTTTGAATGAATGAATGGATAGTTTATGTCGGTGCTGTACTGTATGTTACATGGTAAACTTCATCATTTGCATGTATGTTATACACACACAGAGAGGTGGTATACCGACAAGGTCTTCTAGGCTGAAGCTAAAATAAATAGATACATATAAAGGGAACCTTGACTTATTTGTTTATTTTTAGGGTACCAGATAAGCTTAGGCTTCATTCCTACTCCTTTTCCAACAATTGCACTATTTTGTTTTGCCTTGGTTTTAACTTTTTTTTCTTTTAATGTATTATTGTATATTATTTTGTATTTTTATTGTCATTTTATTTAAGAGAGTTCAACATAAACATTCATTCAACACTCATCCTGATTTATTTCATTTCACGTTGAGCTAAAAAAAAAAAAAAAAAAGTTAATTAATTAAAAACAGTTAAAAGAGATTTGCACTATTTATTGAAAGTTTAAAACTGAACACATTATTGAGAAACTATTATTATTGTTCATCGCGCATGTTTGCATCTAGTTGTTCATTGTGCATTTCTTGTTGTTTGTTTGGAAAAGCACTATATATAATATACTATATATTATATATAGTTTTTAGGATTGATTTTAAAATTATTTTACTTGTCTATAAAGCTCTCAAGGTCTCACACCTTCCTACCTACATGACTGCCTGCCTAAATATGTCCCAAACCGGCCCCTAAGGTCTTCCACCGCCGGCCTGCTCGCTTTGCCTAAAAAAATGGCAACTAAAAAATACGGGGAAGCAGCTTTTTGCTTCTACGGGCCGTCGGCATGGAACAAGCTCCCTCTGTACCTTCGTCAGGCAGCCTCTGTAGACATTTTTAAAGCTCAGCTCAAGACCCACTTCTACAACATTGCTTTTAATTGATCTTTTATTTTATTTTCGTATTTTCTTTTGTTATTCATGTCCTCACTGTATTGCATTACTGCTTGTTTTTTAATGTCGTTGCCTTGCTTTTCTTTTATGCTTTGCTTTTCTTTTATTCTCCATTGTTCTGTAAAGCACTTTGAGCTGCATTTCATGTCATGAAAGGTGCTATACAAATAAAGTTTTATTATTATTATTATTATTATTATTATATAACCTCACTAGCCTGTCCTCTGTTCCCTGCTCTTCTCTTCTCCTCTGGCATGTCCTTGGACAGAGAATTCCCATAGTTACACTGTATAGTACAGTATACTGTTACTGTATGCCCTGTGAGATTATTCACCGCATCAGAGCTGACTGAGCCCCCAGGGAGGGAGGGAGGGAGGGGGGGCATCAGTCATCTATTACACATGAGGGTCATAGAGGGGGGTGTAGGCAGAGAGAGAGAGAGAGAGAGGAGATAATTACATTGTCCTCACACTATTGTTATATGATGTACTGTACAGTATGTTATTCACATGTTAATTGTCTCTAGTCTGCATACTTTTATGACTTGTTTTATGTTATATAATTATGTACATTCTGGCAATGTAGAACTGTTATTTTCTTATCATGCCAATAAAGCTTTTTGAAATGTAAAATGTATATTATATGAAATTGAGAGAGAGAGAGAGAGAGAGAGAGAGAGAGAGAGAGAGACTCTTCTTCAGGGCATAACAGAGTGATTTAGGTCCCTCATAAACCTGGGCTTAAATCTATAGCTGTGTATCTTCAGCTGTAGATCTAAATCTATAGCTGTGTATCTTCAGCTGTAGATCTAAATCTATAGCTGTGTATCTTCAGCTGTAGATCGGGTCGGGGCTCTGCCAGCAGTCAGTGCCAGTGTGAGACGTAAACCCTCCATACAACAACCCATACATACTGTACAACAACAACATCTCTCATCTCTCTCTTACTGAGACACCACCGATGATGTCATTTTCAAAGTGACCTTGCGTTGAGACCTTGACCGCGCGCGTCGGGCCAGCAGCGTGCTGATTGGTCCCACCAAGGAAATCAGCCTGGCTGTGACTGTGACCCTGTCCAATCCACCCAAAAGTTAAACGTCTCTTCGGGCGACTATAGGTTTCCCAATAGGCTATAGTGGGAGGAGGAAGAAGGGGGTATCGTGAAACTATTCTTAACCCATTTAGTCCTGACCTAAAAAAAAAAAAAAAAAATCCTGATTAAAAAAAGAAAAATCACACCAGTGTGAACCAAGTGGTGCAACTCACGTCTATTGGTTCTCTGTATCGTTCCAATTTCTTCTCTGTATCGTTTGCGTCCAGCAGGTGGCAGCCATGTCACATACTTCTCTCGTTCCAATTTCACGCATGCGCACACCACTCGTGCTCATGATACATGATACAAGATACATGATACAGGCGGACATTGCTGGATGTAGAAGTGGTTGCACCACTTTAAAATAGCAGACCTACAAGCTCATAGCGCGCCACTCGGTGGCGCGCTATGAGCTTGTAGATCTGCTTTTTTCAATAGCTAAATTATAACAATGTTTAAAACACCAAAAGGGGTTCCCGACCAAAATGGGTTAAAGTCATCACATGTATACCTCATGGCATGCTGGTGAGCATAATGGCTTCAGCCACCCAGGGGATGGGACACTAACGCTTACCCCGACTGCCCGGGGCGGGGCAGGTACATAAAATGGTCGGGCATGAGGTGAAGTTTGCAGGTGGCAGGTTTTCATTTTGAGTGAGTGGGGAATGGAACCATCTATAGTTCGCTGTGTATGAATGAATGAACACAACACGAGTCATGAGACATATCTGTTCTGACTCCCCCCCGGCCAGCCGGGGCGCCTGATGGAGGGGAAAGGAACTGGTTGGAATAACGTGTTCCTTCCGCGCGCTACGTCCAACCAGGGAAACTCCCCCCTGTCAGGTGTAAAGGAGCAACTTGGACACTCAGGCATGAAGGAAGCATGAGTTCAAGTCCGTTGCTCTCCCCTTGTCCCCCATATATGGGGACTAGGTTGGTGGAGGGTGTGTAGAGCCCAGGACCACATTAGATGATTGACACAGGGGTGAGAAATGGGTTACAAAATCGTGGGATAAAAAAATATATTTAAATAATAAATGTAATTATAATAAATATATTATATATATATATATATATATATATAAATATAATAAAAATAATAATATATATATATCTGTTCTGAACGAGGTCAGAGCACTCCGTGTCACTCGGCTGCCTATTTTTCTCCCAATGTATTCCTGTGACTTCACTACACAGAGTGGTGCTGTACTGTACTTGTACCGTACGCGTGTGCGTGCGTGCGTGCGTAAGTAAATTTTATTTGTAAAGCACCTTTCAAGACAAAGTCACAAGGTGCTGAACAGAACACAGAACAAGCAATCAACAAGTTAAAACCAAACAGGAAAACATAGCACAATAAGACAATAAATAATTTAACGAAGCATGAACAAGGCAAAAAACTGAAAACATAGGCATGTAAAATGGTAAACTAGAGGCAGAATCACAAAAACATAGGCATGTAAAATGGTAAACTAGAGGCAGAATCACAAAAACATAGGCATGTAAAATGGTAAACTAGAGGCAGAATCACAAAAACATAGGCATGTAAAATGGTAAACTAGAGGCAGAATCACAAAAACATAGGCATGTAAAATGGTAAACTAGAGGCAGAATCACAAAAACATAGGCATGTAAAATGGTAAACTAGAGGCAGAATCACAAAAACATAGGCATGTAAAATGGTAAACTAGAGGGAGAATCACAAAAACATAGGCATGTAAAATGGTAAACTAGAGGCAGAATCACAAAAACATAGGCATGTAAAATGGTAAACTAGAGGCAGAATCATAAAAACATAGGCATGTAAAATGGTAAACTAGAGGCAGAATCATAAAAACATAGGCATGTAAAATGGTAAACTAGAGACAGAATCACAAAAACATAGGTATGTAAAATGGTAAACTAGAGGCAGAATCACAAAAACATAGGTATGTAAAAATGGTAAACTAGAGGCAGAATCACAAAAACATAGGCATGTAAAAATGGTAAACTAGAGGCAGAATCACAAAAACATAGGCATGTGAAATGGTAAACTAGAGGCAGAATCACAAAAACATAGGCATGTGAAATGGTAAACTAGAGGCAGAATCACAAAAACATAGGCATGTAAAATGGTAAACTAGAGGCAGAATCACAAAAACATAGGCATGTAAAATGGTAAACTAGAGGCAGAATCACAAAAACATAGGCATGTAAAAATGGTAAACTAGAGGCAGAATCATAAAAACATAGGCATGTAAAATGGTAAACTAGAGGCAGAATCATAAAAACATAGGCATGTAAAATGGTAAACTAGAGGCAGAATCATAAAAACATAGGCATGTAAAATGGTAAACTAGAGGCAGAATCACAAAAACATAGGCATGTAAAATGGTAAACTAGAGGCAGAATCACAAAAACATAGGCATGTAAAATGGTAAACTAGAGACAGAATCACAAAAACATAGGTATGTAAAATGGTAAACTAGAGGCAGAATCACAAAAACATAGGTATGTAAAAATGGTAAACTAGAGGCAGAATCACAAAAACATAGGCATGTAAAAATGGTAAACTAGAGGCAGAATCACAAAAACATAGGCATGTGAAATGGTAAACTAGAGGCAGAATCACAAAAACATAGGCATGTGAAATGGTAAACTAGAGGCAGAATCACAAAAACATAGGCATGTGAAATGGTAAACTAGAGGCAGAATCACAAAAACATAGGCATGTAAAATGGTAAACTAGAGGCAGAATCACAAAAACATAGGCATGTAAAATGGTAAACTAGAGGCAGAATCACAAAAACATAGGCATGTAAAATGGTAAACTAGAGGCAGAATCACAAAAACATAGGCATGTAAAATGGTAAACTAGAGGCAGAATCACAAAAACATAGGCATGTAAAATGGTAAACTAGAGGCAGAATCACAAAAACATAGGCATGTAAAAATGGTAAACTAGAGGCAGAATCACAAAAACATAGGCATGTAAAAATGGTAAACTAGAGGCAGAATCACAAAAACATAGGCATGTAAAAATGGTAAACTAGAGGCAGAATCACAAAAACATAGGCATGTAAAAATGGTAAACTAGAGGCAGAATCACAAAAACATAGGCATGTGAAATGGTAAACTAGAGGCAGAATCACAAAAACATAGGCATGTGAAATGGTAAACTAGAGGCAGAATCACAAAAACATAGGCATGTGAAATGGTAAACTAGAGGCAGAATCACAAAAACATAGGTATGTAAAATGGTAAACTAGAGGCAGAATCACAAAAACATAGGCATGTAAAATGGTAAACTAGAGACAGAATCACAAAAACATAGGCATGTAAAAAATAAGTCAGGTAAGGTAACTACACAGGAAAATAAATACGGAATAAATGTGTCTTTAGCTTTCTCTTGAATGTGTTGACCTCTGTTCTTTTATAAATGGCTGTATTACCTTGGTCGGGTCTCTCTTGGTGGTGCAAACAGACAGTATAAATTCTACATTGGGTTTAAAATACGTATTCGTACACACAGCCTGGCCTTAAGGCACAACACTGCCTTGATCTCCTTTATTTCTCAGTGTTACTGCAAACATGGGAGATCTCCTGAGGTCGTCCTCAGGCAGAGAGAGGCAGAGAGCGGGCTTTTGCAGTGGTTGCTTGTAGTCTTTGAAGAGCTCTACCACAACCCAATGCTGAGTCATGTTTTAAAAACCCCTGTGTTTCATAAGCGTTTGTTTTGTATTAAGTTTCACTTGTTTTATTTGTGCTGCCTGCTGGTTAATGTTGTATAATGCTCTTAGTTATCCCGTTTTAAATGTATTGTTTGATTTCCTGGTTCATTGTACAGCAGCACCTTGTTGTTTTGAAAGGCTCTTTTATCAACAATATAGTATACTTAATTTCGTTATTCAAGCCGGTACAAATGTTCTCTGGGGTAGATTAAAATCCAGAGTGTTCTGCATTGATGCAGGGACACAAACACACTATACCTCTAGCCTCGGAAACCCAGACGTTTTTATTTCCAGGGAGAAAAAATAATGCTAAGCCAAACACACGTTCTCTCAGGTCCTCTGAAAAAGGCCTTCTGTCTATTCCAACAACTAGACTCAAAACTAAGTGTGACCGTGCATTTGAAGTGGTTGCCCCCACTCTGTGGAATGCCCTGCCCCTTGAGCTGAAGAAAGCAGAGTCTGTTGACGGTTTTAAGAACTTGTTCAAAACGTATTTATTTCGTCAGCACTTTATTTTATGATATATTTTTACTTGATCTATTTGCATCTCAATGTTTTACCTTCTATTGTTTGTTTCATGCCCTTGTTTTAACATGATTGTTTTACCTTGTTGTACAGCACTTTGTAACATTGATTTGAAAGGTACTCTATAAATAAAATGTACTTACTTACTACTTACTCTGTCGCTCTAATTAATCAGTCTCATGTCGTGCAGCTGCGTCTAGATTCTCCCGGCGGATCCTACCGGGAGCTGCCTATGCCATAGAAAGCATAGCTGGACCCCAGGCTACGCCTTCACAAAATGAATGCTTACAGGTCCATTTGGCTACATTTGTACGCAAACTGTACAAACTGTCCATTCATAACTGTTCTCATGTCCCCCCTCTGTCCCCTCCCCTCCCCCCCCTCCCTGTAGTGTGAAGATGGTGCTGCTGTGGACTCTGGGTGACGTCTTTAAGACCGCCTACTTTGTGATGAACGACAGCCCCGCCCAGTTCTGGGCGTGCGGTTCTGGTCAGATCCTGATTGACGTGGCCATCCTGCTGCAGGTTCTGCTGTACAGCGAGGACACGCGGGTCAAACTGGGCTGAGAGCAGCCCGCCCAGAACCTCGCTGCGAGATCCATCAGCCTGCCCAGATCTCGCTGGGACATCCATCAAACTGGGCTGAGAGTAGCCCGCCCGAACATCGCTGCGACTTCCATCAAACTGGGCAGAGGGCAGCCCGCCCCAAACCGGGAGGCATACTTTGGTTAGACATAGCATTGGTTAGACATAGCGTTGGACCGACTGGATTAAGGTTGGTGAGGGGTGCGTTAAAACGACTGGATTAAGGTTGGTGAGGGGTGCGTTAAGACGACCGGATTAGGGTTGGTGAGGGGTGCGTTAAGACGACCGGATTAAGGTTGGTGAGGGGTGCGTTAAAACGACCGGATTAAGGTTGGTGAGGGGTGCGTTAAAACGACCGGATTAGGGTTGGTGAGGGGTGCGTTAAAACGACCGGATTAAGGTTGGTGAGGGGTGCGTTAAAACGACCGGATTAAGGTTGGTGAGGGGTGCGTTAAAACGACCGGATTAAGGTTGGTGAGGGGTGCGTTAAAACGACCGGATTAGGGTTGGTGAGGGGTGCGTTAAAACGACCGGATTAAGGTTGGTGAGGGGTGCGTTAAGACGACCGGATTAGGGTTGGTGAGGGGTGCGTTAAAACGACCGGATTAGGGTTGGTGAGGGGTGCGTTAAAACGACCGGATTAGGGTTGGTGAGGGGTGCGTTAAAACAACCGGATTAGGGATGGTGAGGGGTGCGTTAAGACGACCGGATTAATGTTGGTGAGGGGTGCGTCAAGACGACCGGATTAAGGTTGGTGAGGGGTGCGTTAAGACGACCGGATTAAGGTTGGTGAGAGGGTGCGTTAAGACGACCGGATTAAGGTTGGTGAGGGGTGCGTTAAAACGAGCAGATTGAGGTTGGTGAGGGGTGCGTTAAAACGACCAGATTAGGGTTGGTGAGGGGTGCGTTAAGACAACCGGATTAGGGTTGGTGAGGGGTGCGTTAGGGTTGGTGAGGGGTGCGTTAAGGGTTGGGAGAGGGTTAAGGTTAGGTTTAGGTGTGCCGCCCCGTGGGAGGAGCCTCTCTGCGAAATCCTTGCCTGAATGTGAAGGCCGGCATCCAAGATGTGTTCGTATTTTGTTTCCGCTTTTCTTTTAGCAAAAGGCCGATGCACACCTCAGAAGGCTAGTGACAGGTGTGTAGGGCAGTAGAGACACCTCAGAAGGCTAGTGACAGGTGTGTAGGGCAATAGAGACACCTCAGAAGGCTAGTGACAGGTGTGTAGGGCAACAGAGCATCATTAAAAAGGGTATCTTTGAAAAACAAAGAAAAGGTCCCGCAGCACACTGTCAGACACTTGCCAAAATGTTGCTCTTTATTGGGTGGACGTTTCGGTCGTTTAGACCTTCATCGGGACAGACATGAAGGTCTAAGTGACCTTCTAAGTTTTTAAAAGATACCCTTGTTAACAGTTGAACGGATTGAACTAGATTTGCAAGGCCAATTTGGAATTTCAAAATCTAAAAAGGAGCTATTTCTTCCCAGAATCCTCCTTGAGAGTGGAGTGCCAAAGTGCCATCTGCCATTTGTAATACACGATGACTGGCAGATCAGGCACAACTTTTTATTTTCTATTTATAGTTATTATTTAGTTTATGGCAGGCTTTATTATAGTAGCGTTTATTTCTATTTAGACAGGAGAGTGTAGAAAGAAAGAGAAAAATGCAATGCTGTAAGACTGGAGTGGAATTCAAACTGGAGCACATGGTCTGTGCACTAACGGTCGAGTCACAACAGGCAAGGCTAAAAACCGCCATAGCCGTCATCACAAATGTGATGAGGTCAGCACATTTGAGCACATTTGGCTGTGTTTTTTGTGCAAAACTAATGCTTGGAATAGATTCAGAATCATGAAAACCCCCTAGGTTGACACGTCACATGCTGCTGAAAGATTGAATTTTAGGTTATTTTGCCTTATTGTGCCTTAACAGGTTTTTGATGGTGGCCATATGGATTTGGGGCTCTCATGAATTTCCCCCGCATTTTTTTGAGGTACATGGGGGCTCCATTTGTTCAATAACCCTCCTAGATGACAGCTCCATTGAGAAACGGACCTTTGTTCTCTGCGGTCACAGAACTGCTGTAAACGACCCAACCACTGTGTAATGAGTTTGCATCCTTCTTCGACAACAACATTCTTAACATCCGAGCTGGTTTGACAAATGTGGCTGCTACCACTAATCCACCAACTGCAAACACAGCCAATAGTGCCTTAAAAAACACAACCTAGGAAACTATAGACCCATTTCTAATCTGCCCTTTCTGGGCAAAATCATAGAAAAATGTATATGTTTTTCTCCAGAACAACAAGGTGCATAATAAATTCCAATCCGGCATCAGAAAGGGTCATAGCACTGAAACAGCTCTTGTAAAAGTATTAAATGATCTTAGGGTGGCCACTGACAAGAAAAGAATATCCGTTCTCCTACTCCTCGATCTAACGGCGGCATTCAACACTATTGATCACTCAATCTTAACAGGCAGAAGCTACTCTGTTAATTTAACTGACTTTGCCTCAGACAAACACAACATTAGTTCTGGCATTCCTCAGGGCTCAATCCTAGGCATTTTGCTGTTTTCTCTGTACATACTGCCGTTTTGAGAACTCATTAGCCATCATGGTGTGAACTTCCATTTGTATGCTGATGACACACAGCTATATCTTTCTGTAGACCCAGGCGACCTCATAGACCTGTCTAACCAGCATTAAATGTTGGATGAGCGATAACTTTCTTATGCTAAATGAGGATAAGACGGAAGTCCTCATAACTGGTTCTAGCGCGCAGAAATAATCAATAATGAATAGTCTTGGTAAATTGCCTGCCAAAACGCTGATCCATGCCTTTGTCTTCTCTCGACTTGACTATTGCAATGCCCTTTTTTCTGGCCTACCAAAGAAAACAACTGACAGATTGACCTACCAAAGAAAACAACTGACAGATTGCAACTTGTGCAAAATGCGGCAGCTAGAGTTTCAACAAAAACTGAGAGATCACATTACTCCGGTTTTAGCCTCAAGTCATTACACTGGCTCCCAGTGTTTTAGCCTCAAGTCATTACACTGGCTCCCAGTGTTTTTCAGGATTGATTTTAAAATGATTTTACTTTATAGTTTCTAAAGCTCTTAATGGTCTTGCACCTTCTTATCTCCATGATTGTTTGCCTAGATATGTCCCTAACCGCCCCCCTCAGGTCCTCCATCGCTGGCCTGCTCCAACTCGCTAAAGATTACTAAGACATATTATGGTGAGGCAGCCTTCTGCTTATTTACTGCCTGGAGTAAACTAGGACTACAGCTCCGACAGGCACCCTCTATACTCTATAGACATCTTTAAGACACAGCTTAAGACTCACCTCTTCACTCTTGCTATTAGTTGAGTTTTAAAATCTCTGTTCTTATTTTTGTACCACTGTCCTTGCCATGATTTGCCACGGTTTTATGCTCTTTGCTATTGTCCTATTGTTTTAACTATATACCTGCCTGTTTTAATGCTGTTTTTGTTTTGTTTATGTTTTTATTATTTTTTTTCTTCTCTGTAAAGTAGGCTACTTTGAGCTGCATTTATGTATGAAAGGTGCTATATGAATAAAGTTTATTATTATTATTATTATAGTTCAGTGCAAGTCTTGTTTGATGAATCCGATTTTCCGAACTTTCGTATTCGCTTGATACCGTTTCATAGAGAGGCAGTACTCTTTGTAGATTCCACAGCACTTTGAATGTTAACGTTTTTATTGCCATCTACGTTTATAAACGCATTGCTCAGGCTATATAGCATAGACCTCCGTCACCAGCAGCGATGCGATGTTTAAATCCAGCTCCGTTGAGCCTCCATCATAACAGGATTATCTCCAAACGTTAGAGAGCGGGTCGTACTGAGGGGGTGAGCTGCACAAGTGAGGCTGTGTTGGTCGTGGAGTGGATGGCTGATAGTCAGAGAGACACACATAAAACAACCCTCTGTATGTAATATAAATGTATTCCGAGGCATGCTCTTCCGTAAGGCTCACTGCAGGGCATAATGGGTAATGGATAATGGATCTGTTAACCCATTCTGACCTGGGAACGATTCTATAAATGCCTTCCAAATCCTGACAGTTTTCTGAAAAAAAGCTATGTTTCTATGTCAGTCGTTCTTCCGATTTTTCAAAAATAGCAGACCTACAAGCTCGTAGCGCGCCACTCGGTGGCGCGCTATGAGCTTGTAGATCTGCTATTTTTCAATAGCTAAAGCATAACGTAATGCTAACACCAAAAGGGGTTCCCGCCCAAAATTGGTTAAAGGCAATGGCACCTGGCTCAACCCTCTAACACCCGCATTAATTTCTACTTGCAAAAAATAGATTTCAACCTTACTACTACTTTGTACTACTAGGACTAAGACTAAAAAATGTGTTAAAAAAAATAAAAAAATAAAGTTTGATGAAAAATGTATAATAATTATATACATTAATAATTTACATTTGGGGGATATCTTTCACAATAATGAATAAAACATGTTCTAGACATTCTAATGATCACAAATTACAATTATTTTACCTACTTTTATTAGGGTAAAGGTCAAAAGTCTTAGGTTAAAAAATGTTCAAGACATTGACACAATGTCCAGACATTTTTTATTTGTGTGAATTTCAGCCTCTGTGGGGGGTATTTATATGCAAATATCATGACCAATGGCATTGCAATGAACATCACTGATGACGTTTAGGTGAAAAAAGAACAGAAAAAAAAAAAAAAAAAAAGTAAACCGTCTTCCTGCCATTGCCGAAGCCCTTCGGCAATTGAAGCCTAATTTTGATATTAACGCTTGCTGCCATTGCCGAAGCCCTTCGGCAATTGAAGCCTAATTTTGATATTAACGCTTGCTGCCATTGCCGAAGCCCTTCGGCAATTGCACTTTTATAGTGCGTTTGATCGATCGAGCCATAATGCTACTCACGTTAGCCGGTTAGCTAGCAGTGTTGTTAGCACTGCACTGGATCGTTCAGCTTAGATCGCCGTCGCCATAAGAATCCATTCTATCCGTTTCTTTCAATCGCCTGTATCTCCTATTCCTTGTCCCAGATGGCATTTTTGGTCAAAACAGCGTTTCTTTGACGGCACGAGCCGACGTTGTGGATGGCTATAGTGTACCGGCATTGATCCGATGATGTAAACAAAGGTTGTCTTGGCAACGTAAAGCTGGCAGGGATAAGCCCACTTCCGGTTGAGGCAAAATGTGGCTTTTCAAAATAAGAGCTCAAATTAAAAAAATGCTGGCGTGAATTAGATCCTAATTTCTCAATAAATAGTGGCAGTAAATGGGTTAAATAAAATAAATTTGTTGATAAAAAGCAACGCTGGGTGTTAGGAAAAAGTTCCCCTGCCGCAATATAGGGCCCATAACCTTATATCCATGTATTGTATAGCAGAGTGCCAATATAGGGCCCATAACCTTATATCCATGTATTGTATAGCAGAGTGCCAAGATAGGGCCCATAACCTTATATCCATGTAGTGTATAGCAGAGTGCCTCAGAGCCTCAGCCTGATAAAAGGCCTCTAAATTCAATTCAATTTTCAATTCAATTTTATTATAGTGTCAAATCACAACGAGTTGTCTCAAGACACTTTACAACCAACAAAGATCCACCCAGAGCAAGCAATATTGCGAATTTGCGACAGTGGCAACGAAAAACTCCCCTTTTAGGAGGGGAGAAAAGAACGTCAGGCAGAACCAGACTCTGGGGTGGGCGGCCATCTGCCTCGACCGTGTCGGGGGGGGGGGGGGGGGGGGGGGGTAGAGGGAGAGAGAGAGAGATAGACAGAGAGAAATAGACAGAAATAGACAGGTGGGCTCCGTGGAGGGGTCTGGTCCACATCTGGTCCACATCTGGTCGAGCTCTGTGAGGCCGGGTCCAGGTCACACTTCTGGTGGGCTCCATGAAGAGGCCTGATCCACGGTCACGCTCATTCAGTCAGTTGGGGGTTAGTATTAGAGGTCCACAGAACTGCGACGGGGAGGACGAAAAGAGACTCCGGGGAGAGATTCCCCGGATGTTGGATTAGTGGCAGGCCTTACTGGAGCCTATATAGTGTATATTACAAGTACTGCTGGGAGACAGACCCACACAACAATGTACGACCATGGTATCCAGCCAGACTTGGAGACAACTCTAGCTATAGGCTTTGTCGTAGAGAAAGGTTTTCAACCTAGTCTTGAATGTGCAGAGCGTGTCAGCCCCACGGACCGAAGCCGGGAGAAGGTTCCACAGCTGAGGTGCCTGGGACCTAAACGCCCTGCCTCCTATTGTAACTTTTGATATTTTTGGAACAGTAAGCATTTTTGCATACTGTAGACGCACTGGTGTTCTATTTGGTTTGTAAGGATCAATGAGATCTTTGAGATATTGTGGTGCCTGACCATTGAGAGCTTTGTAGGTAAGAAGAAGAATTTTGAACTCTATTCTGTGTTTGACAGGGAGCCAGTGTAGAGAGGCCAGTGAAGGAGTGATATGGTCTCTTCTTCTGGTACCTGTCAGCACACGCGCCGCAGCATTTTGAACTAGCTGTAGGCTTTTCAGAGACTTACCTGGGCAGCCTGATAATAGCGAGTTGCAGTAGTCCAGCCTTGAGGTAACAAATGCGTGGACAAGTTTTTCTGCGTCTATTTTGGATAGGATGTGCCTAACCTTTGCAATATTTCGCAGGTGAAAAAAGGCAGTCTTTGAGATTTGTTTGATGTGCGATTTGAAAGACATATCTTGATCAAAGGTAACTCCCAGATTCTTTACAGTGGCCTTGGAGGCCAAGGTAATGCCATCTAGAGAAAAGTTCTCATCGGCTAGCTTGTCTCTTAGGGGCTTAGGGCCGATCACGATAATTTCCGTTTTGTCAGAGTTGAGGAGTAGGTAATTACGGCTCATCCAACTCTTTATGTCTTTAAGACAAGCTTGAAGTTTGACTAATTGATCCGTTTCGTTCGGTTTCATCGATAGATATAATTGAGTGTCGTCCGCGTAACAATGGAAATGTATAGAGTGTTCCCTGATGATGTTGCCCAGAGGGAGCATATATAAGGAGAAAAGTATTGGTCCAAGCACAGAGCCTTGTGGGACTCCGTATTTGACCTTTTCACGTGTTGAGGAGCCATCATTGACATCTACAAACTGAAATCGATCAGACAGATAGGACTCGAACCATTTCAGTGCGGCACCCCTGATGCCAACCAGATGCTCCAGTCTCTGTAGCAGAATGTGGTGGTCAATAGTGTCAAATGCAGCACTAAGGTCCAGCAACACCAGTACGGAGAGGAGGTTATTATCTGCTGCAGTCAGGAGGTCATTTGTAACTCTCAGCAGTGCCGTCTCAGTGCTATGGTTAGCTCTGAAGCCTGACTGAAAGCCTTCTAATAAATTGTTGTTATGTAGAAAGTCACATAACTGTTTGG